>NW_017803910.1:0-137376 GCF_001625305.1 Branchiostoma belcheri | reverse complement strand
CACACTTTACATGTTATGTAAATACAGCGCACAATTGTTGGCCAGATAAACATTTACCTTAAAATGTGACACACAAAACTGTCGCCTATTTCATTGTTATCTTTGTATTATTCACCTGTTATAATATTACGGCCATGGATAGAGCAGTTGAGTATAACATAAGTTGCAGAATGCATTATACACGAGTATAAAGACACTGATACTCACGACTTCAACCTTTGGACCGACCGAGGCGAAGAGAATTTTTTAGCGATAAGATTACGTTTCTATAGCTTGGAGTTCGGCTACTAATGGCTAATAAATATTTGCACGCTTGGATTTAGGCTCAATGAAAGGAAATACGATCCCCTGCCTTTTACTAAGACGGTGATGTTCAGTGCAACCACTATTCTACAAATTCACTACACTGGTACCAATTTGAAAGGTTATGACATGTACATGCAGTCAGCATTTTAGATCAAATAATGACGAGATCTATGTCATGATAGTATTGCCCACATAGCGATATCTAATAGGGGTGGAAATGGGGGTCAATTGCCTTAAATGTTAAAATAACATTTTTATGTTGCCAAAATCCCCCCTTTGCAGCATTATTTTTGCTACCCTGGAAGTGAGCTTTTGTTCCAGGATCTTGTAGTATCGTGATGTTTAGTATGGACAGAGTATACTAAATCTGCATGTATTATTTTGGTGTTCTCTCTTAAGGTTTGTGTTGACTGCTGCATAATGTCGACAGTCAGCCAGGAGACGATAAATGAGTTATGAACGGCACAGAGAAAGACAGCGGACAGTTCTAATCAGATTCCAGCAACCTGCCGTGAATACTAATTCTATTAGCATTTTTTCTGGCAACAGACACTCTTAAGAATCTAATTTTCTCCCACTAAATCTTGCCCATTAACATCATTTTAAGTATACGACATATAAAACGTATGATATTAAAGGGTTAATGCACTGCCCCGAGTTGTATATGGTGTCATAACTGCATGAGCAGCTGCCATAACCACCGAATAAACCACCGTGTGAGCGAAGCGAACGAGGTGGTTTATGAGGTGGTTATGGCAGCTGCCCATGCAGTTATGACACCATATACAACGAGGAAAAGGCAGTGCATTAAAATTATTATCATATAGCCTATCCAAACTGTCAATCAACACAATTCCTGTTTGAAATACAACAGCTTTAATATATATACATACATAAAAATACATTCGAATATATTATACGCTTTAAAACAAATATGGATAATTTCATTTAATGCAAATTGTAGTTTAAATGAAGCTAAACAAAAAAGTTTATTGGACAGAAAAATGCTACAAAGGTTTACAGAAAGAGTCGCATGCCCCTATACCCTATAACATAATGGTATCAGCCATAACACGACATGTGCTGTTATTCCGCCATAACACCACATGTGCTGTTATCGGGAAATAACAGCACGGGTATCCGGGCCTCTGATTGGTCCGCGCCGTCCGGCTATATGATAATTATGGTTATATGTATACGAGTCGCTGTAGATTAGCACATAAGTTATGTTTTTCTTGAGTATCTTTATGTATTACTAACAGAAGAATAAGTGCTATCTCTAAATGTGCCGTGCTGTGGTTTCAGTAGCCTTCCGTTTACAAAAAATATCAAACTCGCTATATGGAGTCACACACAGTGTAACACATACGTCGGTGAAGGTTAGACATCCAGGTAATAAGACTACGCTCATAAACAGTTACTCAAGCAACTGGATATGATTTTGGAAACGGTCTGACGTTTCAGGTAGCATCCACTACCTTTCGTTAGTGACACTAAGAGACTGCAGGAGAAATGCAGGTTTATAAGCACTAACTATTAATTTATATTGAGTGTAGCACATACTTTATCATGTAATAATGTAGACGTTCTTACCTTAATGGTCGTCACGTCCTTTGTGTGTGTTCTTCGTTCTAGATCCCTCGCGAATGAAGCACCTCTGATTGTGGAATGGTGTGTAATATTAAAGGTCACCCTAGACTGAACACTGGTAGTCATGTACTATTCATGAGGCGTTAGACTTGCCATGTCACCCTCTATGGTGTTACTGTGTGCCCCCGGGCGCCATTGTGTACGCCGGTGTGGCACCTGTCCGTTGCTATGGGTGACACGTCACGTAAAGGTTAAAGGTCATGGAACAAAGACTACGAACACGAAAAGCTGCTGGTCGGGCGATACCATTGAGCACAAAGTTTATCATAAAGGGGTGTACGTGTGAGATGTAAGCCTTGTAGACGTATATTGCGCAGTGGAATCAGTAGGAGTGACACGGCGTTGTAATGTATGGCGAGAGGCACACTAAATCCATTAAACACTTGAATCCATTAAAACAAGGTTTATTGTCATAGCTTGAAAGTCAATCTGTGTTCATCATTTCTAGATAAAGTCATGATAGAAAATAGGACAAGCTTCAAATGCAGCAATCTATTTCACTAGTTATGATGTGAATGTGGACTAGCATGTACGTCGACTCCCAGTGTCAACGCCCATACATTTCGCCATCTACTGATAACACTTAGTATTGCAGGCATTATCCTGTGGGAGAACCGGAACACCCACACAATTAAACATTAGATAATAATGCATAATGACAGCATGTCACTTCTCCCATAATTATTTTAGCATTAGTCGGTACCACGAAAATCGCTACATTTATGAGTATATCATTTAGTAATACGGAATTGAACATACATAACTGTCATATATCTACTTTACGTAAACGTGTCCCTTAGGGACTACTAGATGTCACAATATCGCTTCCAAAGCGTACTAGAGCATCACTGCAAGCATATATACTATATGCTACATATAGGTTTCTTCATTCTAATGAAGCTATAGGCTTAGATAGGACCACCAACAGTCTTCTCTTGGACACTTTCAACATTTGACCTGAAACGCCCTGCCCTGCCGTTTGCTACTTACGGAACTCCCTATGGCAATTCCTGTTCATTAATTCAGCCGGGTCTACTGGGTGAAAAAGCGAGAGGAAGTCTACATTGTACTTTGAGATTTCGTCGTAACTTTACATTGTATAAAATTTTGCTGGTGGAGTTAAAGCGGTCATTTTCGCAAGAAATTAAAATCAAATTGTGATAAAAGCTATATTTTAGCCTCTTCAGATTTTGGAAAGAGTAGCTCAATGTGATGGTAGATAGGATCTATTTTTTAAGGTGAAATGTTAAAAGGTCAAAGATCTGAGTCTGTTGGTAGGTTTGTGCCTATTGTCTACTCCCGCGGGGTCGCGCAGGTGTAGCCCACGGGGATGAACTCCTGTGCCCGCTGCCACTGGTCGTCCCCGTCCCGGGCCCACACGTTCAGCTTGTACATCACGGGCAGACACACCGTCCCCACCCGCCGCACTCCGTTGTCAAGACAACGGTCGTCATCGTCTGTTCTCTCCGCCATGGTGATGGTGTGGGGGAAACGTGTGGCGTTAAAGTTGTGTTCGTACCTGAGAATTCAAAAGAAAGTGTAAGTTTTACATTTGTACTAACCTGGTATCCAGTTTACCGTGATTAGGGCGAGTTTTCTACGGGGCTGCTGAAGCTCTTCCCCGGCCGCATGAGCTAGGTTCCCCCGGTCTGTTGTACTGGGCGGGGGGAAACTATTAGAGCCCTGAAGGCAGCCTGCCCTAACCACGATAGACTGGATACCAGGTTATATTTTTACATAATAGATGGGACACAAAAAAACGTAAACCTTACGTCCAGGGACACAAAAAATATAAAACTTACGTCCAGGGACACAAAAAATGTAAACCTTACGTCCAGGGACACAAAAAATGTAAAACTTACGTCCAGGGACACAAAAAATGTAAACCTTACGTCCAGGGACACAAAAAATGTAAAACTTACGTCCAGGGACACAAAAAAAATAATTTAACTTACGTCCAGGAACACATGGCCCGTCCGGCGGCGTCGTTGTCCCACGGGACAGGCGGGTGGGACAGGTAGCTGTGGAAGTGGGGCGGCAGGTCTTCCGTGCTCCTCCGCACCCGTCGGGACAGGCTCTCCGGCACTCCGGAAAACTCGTCCGAACTGTCCCCTCCAGCCCTCTGGGCAGGTATCGCCAGGCAAGTCAAAGGCGAGGCAACAAGGAAGAGTAGAAACAGGGAATACTGTAGGAAAATGTGAGCAGAGAGATTACTAGTAGTTAGTTTTCAGCATTTTTCGTTGACATTCATTTAGTTTTGCACTTAAGATCTGTAGATAAGGACCACTAGTTATCCTTGCCTTCATATATCTCTAAAGAGACTCTAAAGATATATGAATCTAAATTGGTTCTACCCTTTTTGTCAAATGATTTTCAAAGGCCAGCGTACAACATACAATCTACAGTATTCTATTTTCAATGGCAGTTGCTGAATTGGACTGAGTACATATATAGGAATTCTACTTCGACTGTTAAAACTCACCGTGGAACTCATGTTGATCTTTCGGTACTGTTCGCCGCTCAAGTTCTTCTCTGTCGGGTACGTTGTTGAGGATGATGTTGTCTAGGATGATGTTGAGTTGACTTCGAGATGAAGGTCTAACGTTGGTTTGAAAGTCGAGCTTATATATACTTGTAAGATGCTGCGATGGGTGCTATATCTACTTCGGTACATGAGTCATTTGAGAAAGGGACATCCCCCATATCAATTGTCTGTCGTGTCTTCTTCATTTCCTTGGTGGGCGGTTTTCAATTTAAAAACCACAACAGGTGCATCCCTTCGAAACACTTCCGCTAAGTGAAGTAAGTTACGTGGGCGTGATCACGTATTCGATATGAAACTGGGTATTTTATCATTTTAGCTATGACACATCACTTAATATCTTTTCTATTTTATCGAACTCCTGCACAAGAAGACATTTTGTTCCTCTTTATTGATTAATTTTTATCAGACATTTTCGTACAATTATGTAAATCCGTTTGCGTCACCAATGTATTATTTTAAAAATAAGTGAAGATGATTTCTCGATGCCAGGAAAATATCCTCTAATCTTAGAACTATTTAAAGCGCAGAAGTTATTATTTAGCAATTTTGGTAGATTTTCCATATTTCTTATAGGCTGTATTATCAATTTTATAACAGGTATTGCCTTTTTCTATCTTTATTTGTTACGTAAAACGTGACGCCCGAAATCAGCACTGTTGTCTGGATAGTCCACTGTATTGTGACGTTGCAATTTCAATAAATATTCTTTTTTAAACCCTTCGAAACACCGGAAGCTGTCGCGTGTCTCAAAATTATATTAATCGTTGCCCCAAGGGCTTGTAAGCCAACTGGTCGAGTAACTCATTTGCGTTTACCTGACCTGAAATAATTCCACTCGGTTTACTAAGGCCGCGGCAAGTAATTTGTATGGATGGCTTTAATTTGCGTCTGATTTTGGACAACAAAAAAAAACAAGAAATTTTGTTGCCCTCTGCCAAAAATAGGCAAAGATGTCTGATGCCATGTCGGAACGTGGATGGCAGATAAATATGAAGAAAAGAGACATGGATTTATTTTGTGTTTTACTTGTAGTGATGAACTTTTGTATTTAATGTTTCCACTTTACAATGATTTAAAACTTTTATTTCTCAGTGGCAAGTGGGTGTTGTAATAGTCGGCAGCAAACTTAGCACGATATAGATATCATCATATCTTCTTTAGGTTCATGATGTGAAAATTTGAAAATGTACGTAGGAATCTTTCTTTTTTTGGCCCTCCTTTCCCCTGTCGCATTAGATTTGGAGTCTACGGAGGATGTCATCCATAGAATGTACTTGTTGTGGCCTAATTAAAGCCAGTGACATTTTCCCGACCAATCAGGCCACGTGTTACAACGTTCGCACTGAATGTCTATATTTAGCCAGTCCCCGTGACGCTTTCTATGCATATCACCTTCGTAGTGAATTTTACAAAGGAAGTCTGTTGTTTTAGTTGTCAAGCGTTTAAAATTTTGTATAACGCACTGCATAGAATCTTTCCACAGTTTACACCATTTTTGTTGAATACCACAAGTGTATTTACAGATTCACTGGTACCACGTTGCAATTAAGTGTATATCATTAGAAAAGCACGGCCCCTTTATTCATATGCCTCAGGGTACTACCTTTTTAGGCATTACTTGTGCACAACTTATTCCACGAAAAGGAAGTATATTAAAATTAGATTTTTCTGGCTTCCTTTTTTGTCAATATATAATCATGTCTTTAAATTAATATAATGCATAAGCCTAGCTTGCGTTTCGAGCTTTTTCCTAGGAAATTCGGTGGGAGTGTCACAACTTATGTGGAAGCCAGTAACACCGGAACCTTGTTCTGTTTCGATGAAAAAAATCTTAAAAAAAGATTAAATAAAACTAAGTATTGACGCAGAGTTAAATCAATTAATCCATATTGATTCACATCAGAACTTAATTATGAGTCAGAAGATTTTGATACAGGTGAATTTCTTTTAATAAATCAGGACTGGGAAATTCGGCACACTACATAAATTTTGCGTCATGCTAATACTTACTTAATAGAAAATATTCTATTCATACACAGGAAGATAACATTTGTGAATTTCCTTTTGGAAAAACAAAGTTTTAAAGATATCCTCTTGCAATGTCAAGTTAGTCCGAGAGTCCAAATGCT
The DNA here is from genome assembly GCF_001625305.1 of Branchiostoma belcheri. Taxonomy (NCBI): domain Eukaryota; kingdom Metazoa; phylum Chordata; class Leptocardii; order Amphioxiformes; family Branchiostomatidae; genus Branchiostoma; species Branchiostoma belcheri. Next base: position 130,746 of record NW_017803910.1, on the reverse strand, counting down.
GGAAATAATATATTAATAATAATAACCGTTATAATAATAACCTTTATTGTACATTCATGCCCTATCGGGCTAAGTACAGGTCAACAGATGAAATAGGTAATATACACGTTTGTAGTACAAACCGTCAGTTTTAACTTACCAGATGACCACATTTCAACGGTTAAATTAATTGCAATATATGTGTTGCAAAACAACATTTCACACACGTGCATATGTGCATTTCAAGTAGAGAAACGACCTCTTCTATCTGGTGGTACGTAGTTTCTTATATACCGACACTTTCTTGCCTGCTCCCATGCAGATGCAACGCTCCTTTCTAGGTCACATTTGACGATTCTTCTCGGTAAAGGCGGCCTTCTTGTCTTCAAGTGCCCCTGAGAGAGCCGTTCAAAGACGTTTGGCAGGCGATTCTTTTGACCTTCACTGTCGTACATTTTCTGTGGTACTGGCGACAGTGAGAGTTGATCTTGGGTCACCCTTTGAGGGGTTTCTGTGCGAGATTTCACCAGGTCTCGTTCTTTCTCGCGTGACTTCTGTAGCCACATTTTCACACGACATTTGACGCCATCTGACAAATTCTTTGGCAGATCCGTCTTCAATCTGCCCTCCAAAAACTCTGAATCCGAGGAATCACACGGTTTCTCTGATACACATTGACGTGGCTGTATTCTGAGTATTTCATTAGCATATAATTCTGTCACAAGAGGCGTGTATTTCGTCTTTACACTGTCTTCTTGGTCCGAAAGATCAGTCTGAAAATACACGGGGGTCGACTGAGAGGACCCGGTGTCGAGACTGTCCGTGGAAGTCGCCCGCTCGCGAGACAAAACCTGCGCGGGATTCGGACTGGGAACCAGCAGAGAGGGATCCACATTTGACATTGAGGCAGACCTTGGGCGACGCCTCACGCGGCTTTCGCCTGTTGTAGTCTTTAGATTAGTCATTGTCTTGGCTCTGCCACGTTTTGAAGATTTGCATCCGCTCTCTGACAAGTTGTCATTAGGTACCTCTGTACTGAGAGCAGAAGGGCTGCTGGGTAAGACGTAGTGCGGAAGCGAATTGCTCTGTTGTTTTACCGAACTGGGCCGCATGGAGTCCAAACAACTGGCAACCGGTGACACCTGTTAAAGATGTGAATCACTCGGTATAAGAAAAACAATATCCTACCATGTGTAGTGTAACAACGTACAGCCCATATCTTTCTTTATGTTTACCTTTACAGAAGAACACATATTTTTTCTCAATTTCTTTTTCTTCGAATTCCATTCTGAACAAATAATTTCAATGACCTGGGCCAGACGCTTGTCACCATGGTAACTAGTGCTGTAGCAACACCCTATGGTGTTAAGTTACACTATGTAGCAGAAGAGATTTGGAAAGCCTGCTCACCCTACATGAATGTGTTTGAGTAAGGATAAACAGTGCAGTATTTTGTTGGGCTAGACCAGGTGAAGGTAAACATAATGTATTTGCTTTGCAAATGTTACCTTTCTACTAAGTTTTGTACTACGTTATGTTAGTATCCGTTACCTGTGTTTCTCTGGAGTAAGTCGTCCTGGTCAGAGACAGAAATTCGACCTCACAGTCGTCGCCATGTTCGTCCGTCACCACGATACCTGTCGGTAAACGTAGTCCCTGATTTGTAGCCCCGGATAGCCCCCGAGACCTTAGCTCCATCCGCATTCTCCTCAAGTCACTGTGTAAGGAAACAATGAAAGCAACCTTCATATCATCAAGGAGGTTATAGGCTAAGGTTCTGCAACGGAGCTTCCGGTTTCCATATCTCAAAATATGTTCTGGTCATAAATTAAAGGTCATCATCATTTGGTTCGATCCTAATTAAGACTTCTTAAGTCTTTAAACCTATAACGTCAATAGCAACGTAAACCAATCAACTATGCAGTAACTGTACACGGTAATATATATTTCATTTGATACATAAAACATGACTTGTGTACAAAATCCCAGCAACAAAGGGCGATCTCATATTATGGCCAATGTATCTCTTAAGAATTTGACTCATCCCGTGTTTTTCACTGTTTTGGGCCATATGATATAGAATTTGGTACTTTTTCTAGTATTGTATTATATAACAGTTAACCGCCTCCTGTACATCTGATTGGGGATTACAGACACATACCTTCGTAATTCTCTCTCCATATTCCTCAGTTTAATCTTCGACTCCCTTTCTTCAAACTCCAGAAGATCTAGCTGCTTCTTAAGTTTTTGTTCCTCGAAAAACATGGCGGCCCGCCGATGGTGCCACAGCATGTTGTTGTTGCTCGCCGGAGCGGACTTTCTCCTGGTGTGCAGACGTTGGTCCTTCTGTGGGTGTAGCGGACGTTTTTCCTGCAGTGCTAGCAGGCCGCCAGCGTCTGTTTGCCAGTCCGTAAACATTCTCCTTCCACCAAAAATCCGAGGAAGCTTTGCAGATTAATAAAACGTTGATGCTAAGTTTCCTCTACGCTGATTTTTGCTTAGCGGTGCACACAGCGACACACAAACAGATTTTGAACCGAATGACTTCGCTGTGGGGTCCTTGGCGACGTAAAATGTGCAAATTACGACATTTTTCTAGAAGGGATCGTTTTGTATTCTCGACGCCATACCAACATGCAAATTGATACAACCGTTATGATATTACTTACAAATAATCCATACCTTCATAAGTAATCTCATTCAGATCGACTACAATACATGCATCTCATTTCTCGAAACCTAAAGGCTACGAAGGTATTCTTTCTGTGACAAATAAATGGTTATCGTCAGTGATTTTTTCCTTACTTTGAGGCAAGCCCGAGACAGATGCAAATGGCGGACCAACTTCGCGTTCCACAGCGTTCGCTCATCGTTGCCATGGAGACACTAAGTACCAAGGCGCAATGGAGGAAAACAGAACTCTGGCAGGGAAGCCGAATGACATTTTGATTGATACCGCTAAACCTGAGTATTTCTAATAAGATTTTCGTGTATTCACAACTGTTAGATCCTTTATAAGTGGAAAGTTATATGCGCTTAAATGATTACGACCGAATCACCAATGCCTTTATCTTATTCGTAAACACAACAAAACAGTGGTAAGCTGGATGTATACGTAACTTTATTCATAATACTGAGTGCACCAATGCACCAACGCAACACTTAGTCTTCATGCTTTGTTTTTGTCATGCCCTAAGTTAAAATATTTAATCCGACACAAACAAATTCTCCCAATTAGAGCTTTCGACCAGTCATTCTGGTCTTCCTCAGTAGACTGACCCCTTGAGTGTTTTATTATGTTAGCCATGTGTTTCATTATCTTAGACATAAACGTCTTGTGTGATCACATCCTAATACTACAGAGACTTCCTGGTTATATACCAGTAGCATGTAGACAGTATTGTGTTGTTGTGGCATAGCAGCTAAGCCTAATGCTCAGAATATCTTCTTGCACTGTTATCTTAACATGCTGAATGAGACTACAGTAATTGTGTATGTTCACATTTTCGTTACAAACAGATCAATATGTCTCATAAGACAGGACGCATGAATTCTTCCGTTGGTTCCCGGACAAGTTCAAATTTAGCATGTCGGCAAATGTCAGCATTTTTTTAATTCAGTGCTAACCAACTTCCAAACTTGTGATACCGTAGACCATGTTGCACTGGACCCCTCCGTCCCCTTTAGTAAACATGCGTGCCGTCTGGACTACAGACTCTAACCCGGATTCCCTGACAAGCTCCATGGCGCTTTCGTTTGTCTCAGGGACGTCGATGTAGTAAGGAACTCCCGGTGGTACAGTAGCTACCAGGGCGTCAAACAGCTGCGAACCAACCGCTGTAGATTCAGCAAAGATGGGGCCAATTCTACGGGCAAAGTTGACATCCTGGTAGCTTTCAAAGCTCAGACGAATGCACCCGTAGCCGGCAATCCTGGTCTTTTGGCTGTGCTCGTCGTCTTCACCAGCCGGAGTGGTTGTTATAGCGGCCAGGGCGACCATGCCAGGCTGCGAGATCCAACTCTTCAGAAAAGTTGGTCGCGGTGTACCAAACACTGACGCATCGAACACACAGAGATGCTCGAAGTCCACCTCTTTGACAGAAACAAGAGACACCGGATTGTCGTCTTTTTTGACGCCTTTGATGTTGTTGCTGCCAATCCCCCGAAATCGAGTGTCTTTCCATGCGAACTTGGCTCCAATCATCCTGCTGTAAGTATCTTGCATATTGATCACACTGTCTAACCCGATGTTTCTGTCAGACATGCCTGATGCTTCAGTCACGGCCTTGATCATTCTCCGTGCATATCCCTTTCCACGGAATGGGGGCTTGATGATGACATAGCCTAAAAAGGCAACGCTTTCCCCGTATTTAACCAACGCGGTGCTTCCTATAGGCACGCCATGAAGTTCAGCCAGGTAGAAACCTGTGGGATCCTGGCCGAAGAAGGTATCTGCATCATAAACGCCCGGGGGAAATCCTTCGGCCACTGCCCACTCCAGTATAAGGGACACTTCCGACGGGGACGTCACTTGGCGGACACGGAAAGTGTCAGGACTGTCGCCGGTCTCTGGTTTTGTGGCTCTCGAATCTTGAAACATATTGAAGACTGGGTGTACTTTTACCTTGAAATATGTAATGACATGAAACCGTAAGATGACAAACATGTAGCCTGGTGTAACCTGGTTTATCGCTGTTTGGCGGGTTCTCTTCGGGGTTGCAGAAACTATTCCCCGCCCGACTCAGCTAGGATCTATCGTGGCAACCCTTGGCATGCAAAACGCCTACAGGCGTAACACTCCTACCAGGCGGTCTCAAGTTGAGCTTGACGGGGGGTGGGGGGTGGGGTGGGGGTGATTACAGCCCCGAAGACAACCTGTCCCAACCTCGATAGACTGGATACTAGGCTAACAAACAAGCGGTATGTTATTTTTGAAAGTACATGTATGCTACCCTTGTCGTCTAAGAGCAGGTCAATGAACTTGTCACATGGGGACCTTTGATCAGTCACGTACTTTAAGCCTCTTGCAGACAAAATGGCGCCTACCTTATGTTTGATCAAACAAACATGTACGCTTGACGCTATTCAAGACCAAGTTTATACGACAAAATGAAGCTCTTGCCACACTGGTCCAAAGTCCGACGTGATTTTATAAATTATCATTATGATGTTATGCATTGGTATCTGAATATGACAAGGGAAACTAGTTACGTAAATAACTGCAAAGCTGGAGTCTGTAAACCCCAACAGAAAACGATTGAAAAGCTTTTTGGTCTTCTTTGCATGTTGACAAGTGAACTTACTGAGAACAGTTAAGTTCCAAAGAACAGACAAGATAGGTCTAACGTCTATCAAACATTTAAAAAAAGTATGTGCACATTCACACGGCAAAATAAAGCATTACTTCACCCAACCGACGCTTATGGTACTATACTAATTTAAGGCTAACTTCATTAAGTACTTAGTACTCGTATTGGTATAAATCTTTGACTTGATCGATCTATCATTTACGATTCCACAAATTCCTAGTTAACGCCGTTGTACTTCTACAAAGAGGTCCCTTTTCTTCATAAACTGTTCAGAATCAACACTCACCCAATGATCGCAGGTGGTACCCAAACAGATGCCTGCGTGTTAAGCGACCCTTGCGACAACGTGACTCCGGATCGATCGACGGGGTTCACTACACTGGCATGCTGATTCACGGGGTCCAAATAAGAACCCGATTGTCATTATCAATGCGAAAATTAAATGTCATAATACACTTGTGATAAATGTTTGAATTCTACTAATGAACAGGACTATTACACATACATGCCGCATAGCTACATCAGGAATGGTACTAGACACCCCCTTCCCTTTCAAGTGTCTCAGCCCAGAGTTGAAAGGTTACCTGTTAAAGCAAGGGTGGAGTCAGTGACCGGTCCCTGCCTATGTACATGTAGCAGCACCAAACTTAATTACAGCATGACAACTGACAGGCTTTATTTCTACACGTACATTACCAATTGTTATTCTGAAAGCACAAGATCCAAGACATAAACTTCTTGTGTCATCACAACCTAATATACTACATAGACTTCCTGGTTATATATAATCGAGTAGCTTGTAGACAGTACTGTGTTGCTGTGGCATATAGCAGCTAAGCCTAATGCTCAGAATATTTTCTTGCAGTTATCTTTACAATTACTTGCTGAATGAGACTACAGTAATTGTGTATGTTCACATTTTCGTTACAAACAGATCAATATGTCTCATAAGACAGGACGCATGAATAATTCTTTCGAGCAAGCCACACCAATTTGTTCCGTTGGTTCCCGGACAAGTTCAAATTTAGCATGTCGGCAATAAAAAAAGCATAGGACATAGGGGAAACTTGAATATGACTTTTTTCATTTCATGGTATGAGGTTGTGAACCTTTTCATCGTGATTTTAGAATTAAGCATTTTTTTAAATCCAGTGCTAACCAACTTCCAAACTTGTGACACCGTAGACCATGTTGCACTGGACCCCTCCGTCCCCTTTAGTAAACATACGTGCCGTCTGGAATACCGACTCTAAACCGGATTCCCTGACAAGCTCCATGGCGCTTTCGTTTGTCTCAGGTATGTCGATATAGTAAGGAACTCCGGGTGGTACAGTGGCTACCAGGGCGGCAAACAGCTGCGAACCAACCGCTGCAGATTCAGCAAAGATGGGGCCGATCTTACGAGAAAAGTTGACATCCTTGTAGCTTTCGACGCTCAGACGAATGCAGCCGTAGCCGGCAATCCTGGTCTCCTGGCTGTGCTTGTCGTCTTCACCAGCCGGAGTGGTTGACCAGGTTGTTACAGCGGCCAGGGCGACCATGCCAGGCTGCGAGATCCAACTCTTCAGAAAACTTGGTCGTGGCGTGCCAAACACTGACGCATCAAACACGCAGAGATGCTCGAAGTCCACCTCTTTGACAGAAACAAGAGCCGCCGGATTGTCGTCTTTTTTGACGCCTTTGATGATGTTGTTGCTGCCAACCCCTCGAAATCGAGTGTCTTTCCATGCGAACTTGGCTCCAATCATCCTGCTGTAAGCATCTTGCATATACATCATACTGTTTATCCCGATGTTTGCGTCAGACATGCCTGATGCTTCAATCACGGCCTTGATCATTCTCCGTGCATATCCCTTACCACGGAATGGGGGTTTGATGATGATATAACCCAAAAAGGCAAAGTTTTCCCCGTGTTTAATAAGCGAGGTGCTTCCTATCGGCACGCCATGTACCTCAGCCAAGTAGAAACATGTAGGATCCTGGCGGTAGAAGCTTTCTGCATCATACACGCCCGGGTGCCATCCTTCGATCGCTGCCCATTCATACATAATAAGTGACACTTCAGACGGGGACGTCACTTGGCGGACACGGAACGTGTCAGGACTGCCACCGGTCTCTGGTTCTGTGGCTCTCGAATCTTGAAACATCTTGAAGACTAGATGTTCTTTTACCTTGAAATGCAATTACATGAAATCGTAAGATGACAAAGCCTGGTGTCCAGTCTTATCGCTGTTGGGGCGGGTTCTCTTCGGGGCTGCAGTAGCTCTTGCCCGCCCGATATATCTAGGTTCCCGGTAGGTTATGCACGACGGGAGTTCAATAGGGTGGGTGGGGCTAATCAACTCAAGCGTGCAAAATCCCTAGGCCTGCAGGCACGCAACACTCATAACGGGCGGTCTCAAACTGAGCTGGACAGGGGAATTACAGCCCCGACGACAGCCTGCCCCAAACAAGATAGACTGGATACCAGGCTAACAAGGTCTTTTTTAAGTATGCTACCCTTGTTTTCTAAGAGCAGGTTGAACGTCTCACATGGGGTCCTTAGATCAGTCACGTACTTTAAGTCTCTTGCAGACAAAATGGCGCCTACCTTTTGTTTGATGAAACAAACATGTACGCTTGACGCTATTCAAGACCAAGTTTATACGACAAAATAAAGCTCTTGCCACACTGGTCCAAACTCCGACGTGATTTTATAAATCATCATTATGATGTTATGCATTGGTATCTGAATATGACAAGGGAAACTAGTTACGTAAATAACCGCAAAGCTAGAGTTTGTAAACCCCAACAGAAAACGCTTGAAAAGCTTTTTGGTCTTCTTTGCATGTTGACAAGTGAACTTACTGAGAACAGTTAAGTTCCAAAGAACAGACCAGATAGGTCTAACGTCTATCAAACATTAAAAAAACGTATGTGCACATTCACACGGCAAAATAAAGCATTACTTCACCCAACCGACGCTTATGGTACTACACTAATTTAAGGTTACCTTCATATTTAGTACTCGTATTGGTATAAATCTTTGACTTGATCGATCTATCATTTGAGATCCCACAAATTCCTAGTCAATGCCGTTGTATTTCTACAAAGAGTTCCCTTTCTTGATAAACTGTTCAGAATCAACACTCACCCAATGATCGTCAGTGGTACCCAAACAGATGCCTGCGTGTTAGTGACCCTTGCGACAACGTCGTGACTCCGGATCGATCGACGGGGTTCACTATACTGGCATACTGATTCACGGGGTCCAAATAAGAACCTGATTGTCATAGTCAATGCGAAAATGTCCTAATACAGTTGTGATAAATGTTTGAATTCTGCTAATGAACAGGACTTTTACACATACATGCCGCATAGCTACATCAGGAATGGTACTAGACACCCCCTTCCCTTTCAAGTGTCTCAGCCCAGAGTTGAAAGGTTACCTGTTAAAGGAAGGGTGGAGTCAGTGACCGGTCCCTGCCTATGTACATGTAGCAGCACCAAACTTAATTACAGCATGACAACTGACAGGCTTTATTTCTACACGTACATTACCAATTGTTATTCTGAAAGCACAAGATCCAAGACATAAACTTCTTGTGTCATCACAACCTAATATACTACATAGACTTCCTGGTTATATATAAACGAGTAGCGTGTAGACAGTACTGTGTTGCTGTGCAACATATAGCAGCTAGGGCTAATGCTCAGAATATCTTCTTGTTCTTTCACTGTTATTTTCATATGCTGAATGAGGCTATCTGTAGTAATTGTGTATGTTCACATATTCGTCACGAACAGATCTACATGTCTCATAAGACAGGATAGATGAATAATTCTTCCCAGCAAGCCACACCAATTTCTTCCGTTGGTTCATTTTAAAGTCGAAATATAGCAGGTCCACATTATAAAAGTATAGGACAGAGTGGAAACTTAAATATGACTGTTTTCACTCCAAGGTATGAGGTTGTGGAATTCCAGTTTTCATCATGTTTTTACATTTAAGCATTTTTTTAATACGGCCTGTATATTTCAGTCCTAACCAAGTTCTAAAGTGGTAACACCGTAGACCATGCTCCATTTGACTCCTTCGTCCCCTTTGGTAAACATTCGTGCTGTCTGGAATACCGACTCTAAACCGGATTCCCTGGCAAGCTCCATGGCGCTTTGGTTTGCCTCTGGCACGTCGATGTAGAAAGAAACTCCCGGTGGTACAGTAGCTACCAGGGCGGCAAACAGCTGCGAGCCAACCGCTGCAGATTTGGCAAAGATGGGTCCGATCTTGCGAGGGAAGCTGACATCCTTGTAGCTTTCGACGCTCAGACGAATGCACCCGTAGCCGGCAATCCTTGTTTCCTGGCTGTGCTCGTCGTCTTCATCAACCAGAGTGGTTGTTACAGCGGCCAGGGCGACCATGCCAGGCTGCGAGATCCAACTCTTCAGAAAACTTGGTCGTGGCGTGCCAAACACTGACGCATCAAACTCGCAGAGATGCTCAAAGCCTACTCCTTTGACAGAAACAATAGCAGCCGGATTGCCATCTTGGTTGACGCCATTTATGTTTTTGGTGCCAACCCCTCGAAATCGGGTGTTTTTCGATGCAAACTTAGCTCCAAACATCCTGTTGTAAACATCTTGCAAATGGGTCACACTGTGTAATCCGATGTTTCCATCAGACATGCCCGATGATTCAATCATGGCCTTGATCATTCTCCGTGCATATCCCTTACCGCGGAATGCGGGCTTGATGATCAAATTGCCCAAAAAGGCGAGGTTTTTCCGGTATTTAACCAACAAAGCGCCCCCTACGGGCATGCCATGAAGTTCAGCCAGGTAGAAACCTGTAGGATCCTGGCGGTAGAAGCTTTCGGCATCATATAGGCCCGGGTGCCATCCTTCGGCCGCTGACCACTCCAGCATAAGGGCCACTTCCGACGGGGACGTCACTTGGCGGACGCGGAAAGTGTCAGGACTGCCGCCGGTCTCTTGTTCCGTGGCTCTCGGATCTTTTGATTGCAGTCCATGAAACATGTTGAAGTATAGTTGTTCTTCGACCTTGAGATACAATTACATGAAACCGTAAGATGACGAATAAGCGGCATGTTATTATAGATAGTATGCTACCCTTATCGGTCTACGATTAAGAGCAGGTTCCTCGACCTTGAACTATAGTACTATAAAGTAAGATAATCTACAAGCGACATGTTGTATTAGAGAGTATGATACCCTCGTTGGTCCTGAAATCAGGTCAATGCTTAGAATTCCTCACATGGCGTCCTTGGAAGTCATTGTATTTTTAGCCTGCTGCATACCTTGGCTAATATGCAACTTCCAAAGAACAGACCAGAGGCGTCTAACTTCTATCAAACAAGTGTACATGATTTGGTGTGACAATTGCTTTAGCTATTAAAAGTAATTGTCACACCCAATCCAACTGTACCAAGGTTACCTGATATTCAGTATACAGAGCATACATGTAAATATGATCTGTATCAGTCAAACAACAACGCGTTAATGTGATCAGTCCGTCATTGGAGATTCCAGAGACAAATTTCTAATAGTTAATATCGCCATATTTCCATAATTACGCTAGTATCTCAATGAAGGTTTCCTTTTCTTGATTAATTGTTGAGAATCAAGACTACTCACCCAACACTAGCCAGTGGTGCCCGAACACTGTCCACGCCGTTACCCTAAGTGACCCTGTGTGTCCTTAAGTGACCTTAAGTCCCCAAGGCCAGGCAAACAGAGGTCACAAACATTCACAGGGTCCGAACAGGGGCCTGATTTGCTCAATCAATATGCTATGAATTTCTTTATGGGAAATTATGATAATTCCATACTTGTTACATGTCTAGGTTAGAACAGCGGATATATATTAAACGTCATCGAGATGACTTAAAGTATGCAAATGACCATTTACACGCTTATGCTGAGCTCACATTTCCAAACCGGGGCCCGGTCGGGCTGTTTGGATAAACGAAAAATGAACAATTAATATCAAAAATATGCACAGATAGTGCTAATGATGAATTTTTCACCTTTTTTTGTGTGTTTAATTGTCTTAAATGCCACACTGTTCGTTCCTTCTATTAAACTGCCCTGCCGGGACCCAGTTAGAAATGTGACCTCAGCACTAGTGATGAAAATGTTAACATGGATTTTACATGGATTTAGCATGGATTTCTGCTGAATATTAGGACCTTACACACATATGATACGTGTTTGGAAAAGACCATACGGCCCTTTGGTTTTTTTTAGGGTGAAAAGATTACATAAGGAATAGCACTTTAGGCACCCCCATTATAAAGTGTCTCAGTCCATACAGGTTGAAAGGTTGTGGACTGCAGGTAAGGTGAGGACATTGACCTCTGCCTATGTACATGTACATCTGTGTTAGCAACAGACGCTTATGATACTTATTAGCTACAGCAGAACATACAGGTTTGCGGTCCTTAATATTTTATTATGAATATCTGTCATTCTCGAATACTGTGATCGTCTTCATCTCCTAGAATGTTGTCTTGAGATTATTAAATAATTCTTGGGGGTAAATGTTGACCACGTCCTAATTTAATGCACTTCCTTGTCATATAGATTGTATAGTATTACATGTGCATTAGTCAAATTTTCACACTTTAAACTTGTAGCATATCATTTTTCTTAAACAGTTTTTAATGCCCATGTTTAGTCCTGTTATCTTTAACGTTATATGCTTGTAAGGCATAAACTTTAAGATAGATCTACATATCAATGTTTTGTGTTTGAGGACACAAGGACAGAGTATATTTGAATTATTCATTACTACTTGTAACAAGAAGTCCCCTGGGAATACGTTTCTTCATCTGCATGCTGTTGTAAAATTTATGTTTAGTACATTTATCTGATGACAGTCTGTTCATTACATATTGTACATTGTATCTATCATATATGTATTGTTTAATATAAGTAGACCCTTGGACATTTTACCAGGATTTTTAAACAGGTGCACACAAAAGTCATGCCTCCCAGAAAGAGAAAAGCTCCAGAGGAATCAACTTCGACGGCTAAAGCAGCAAAGAAGAATGACTCTAAAAGAAAAGGTATTTATGTCTCTATATTTGACTCCTTGAACCAACTTCAACTGAGTGTAAAAGGTGAAATTTGTCTAATCTTAAAGTAGCAGTACAGTAATAGCCAGTAGCATGTCAGTACTGTACAAAAATGTACATGTCAAGAAAGCTATTGTCAGTAACAATCAGTCAAAATAATTCATAAGGAATTGCTACTTGTCATGCAGTTGGGACTGTTATGCTGCTTTACTGAAATGTTACTGAAATGAGACTGTAAGCACAGTTGCTGACAGTCACATACCAGTACTGGTGGTTTGCTATTTGGGGATTAGTGGATTTCTTGTCAGTCAAAAAATTTACACTAGAACAAAAACATTCACTGACAGATAAGAAAACAAGCCAGGTCTAAAATGACTGTTATTTTCAGACAAGACAACTGGAGCATCATCTGGTGGCTCCTTGAATCTGCCGTCGTTTCTTAAAGATGAGACATGGAGGGACAAACTGAAGGAAGAATTTGAGAAGGATTACTTCAGTGGCATCGAGGAGTCCTTGTCAGCTGACTATTCAAAAGGAGAGGAAATATTTCCACCAAAGGAACTTATTTTCAATGCATTTAATCTTACACCACTGGACAAGGTCAGTATTAAGGGCCATGGGTGCATTTCTTTGTGTATGTTATTGTCATGTAGATTAAGAGCAGACTGAACCTGACTGTCCATCACAATTAGCATTTTAACCAATGGGAGCATGGTAATTAATTCTTTGACCAATGAGGTAGTGGCTACGTGTGTCAAATATTTTTGCCATAGTTTTTTATTTTATTTTGCATCTTAACGTTTTGACAGAGATGGACAGGATATGGGATTGACCACTATACAAAATGTTGATTGAAAATTGAAAAGAAACAATATGACAATCCTTTTTTTCTTTCAGTCTGTTGCATGTTTTTGATGGTTTGACCAAGTCCTATTGGTTAGATGGGAAGTATTTTGTGCTTCAGGTTAAGGTGGTTCTCCTTGGGCAAGACCCTTATCATGACACTGACCAGGTGAGACTATTGTCGTTTAATAGTACATAATATTATGATGCTTGTCTTCATTGTCCATCGTTGATAAGAATCTAACTTAGAGGTAAAGTACAAATCCTACAATACCTGGTATAATTCATACAGTGCAATCAATATACACTAGTAAGAATGCATTATAATGATACAGGCTAAGAAAATTTTCTTTATGCATCCACACAATGACTGTCTTTATCAATTTTTTGAACTGTATAATCCCGTAGGCCCACGGACTGTCCTTCTCGGTCCGTCCCGGTGTGAAGATCCCCCCGTCCCTTAAGAACATCTACAAGGAGCTGAGTTCAGACATCCCAGGTTTCACCGCGCCCGAACACGGCTGTCTGGAGAAGTGGGCCAAGGAGGGAGTCCTGCTGCTGAATGCTACTCTAACTGTACAGTAAGCAAGGGAGTCAAATCATTTTTTCCCCTACTACTGAACACTAAAGAGACCTGTCATGCATTTGGGCTCCCAAACACTAGACGAATGACCCCCTCAACAACAGTTGGGGGTAGGTCAGTGCAAAGTCGGATGGTGTTCAATGATGAATGCTACTATTTTGCTACGTCAGCCGAATGTTTCAAAATTAAAATAAAACATTCGGAGATCGGTCGGGAGGTCCAGAAATGGTTGGCTGGTGTTCTGCTGACTTATGTTAGTAGTTAGGGAGTAAGTCAGCAGTTTTGGGGTAAATTTGACTAAAATTTAACTCTAATTTGTTTAAGTTCTTATATAAAGGCAGTTTTCAGGTAAATTTGACTCAAATCTAACTCAAATTTGTTTCAACTCATATGTAAAGGTAGGCATGTCTTGTTCTTCAGAGCCCACAAACCAAACTCCCACGCTAAGATCGGGTGGCAGAAGTTTACAGACGCTGCCATCAAGGTTGTGAGTGACCACACCCAGGGAGTGGTGTTCCTTCTGTGGGGAGGGTTCGCTCACAAGAAGGAGAAACTAGTGGACCAGGCCAAACACCGTGTGGTCAAGACTGCCCACCCCTCACCACTGTCAGCAAGCAAGTTCAAGGACTGCAAATGCTTCTCAAGGGTTAACTCTGCCTTGAAGGAACTCGGTAAAGAAGAGGTAGACTGGTCATTGTAATTCATTAAGTTGTGTACTGTAAATTCACTTGTATGGTGTACACTGAATGGTGTTTAAGGTATTTTTCATCAAGTCAGAATTTTACAATTATCATTCATTAAAAAAATACATTGTATACAATCATATCTATATCTGAGAGATGTCAAATATCAAAATATACATAGCTGCAGGGTTATAGAAATAAAAGAAATAGAGATGAAAACATCTGATTGACATATACATGTATGTACATGTATACATGTATGTACCAATTGAAACTATTATATTATCATGTCATATTGAACAAATATTAGATTGTTATTAACACTGTTATGAATGGCGAGGAGATTGCTGTATGCATGTAGCAAGTCAATTTTAACAAACAAAATCAATGCAGTCTCATCATTGAAATATCAGCCATAACAGTACTAGTACATGTACATCAGACCAGCATGCACATGCACTTCTTTTAAATAAAATGTGTCCCTTTCAAGCATAACAAAGAACTCTCTAGCTTTACCTTAAATCCATTTTAATGTCACTCACTTCCCTTACAATGACTTGTTTGTCAGAAAGATGTGTTTTGTAGTTTTTATTGCCTTTTATATATTGCTTCTTTCATTGTGTCAGTATTACCTTTTCCTCGTGTCTGTGTCAACTTGTTATACAGAAGAAGACCGGCCTGAAAAAAAAAAAACATAATTGGTGGGTTATAAAACTAGATGGAACTGTCTGGACAACAACTTTTAATAAGTCCTTGAACGACTTTGAAGTTTACTTATTTAGAGAAGCTAATTGTGTGTCAACTAGGGTGAGTCACTGATATAAAGTACTACTTAACTTTTATTCCTGTCACTTTGTGGTAAATGTGACCAGCAGATGGAAAATACATTACACACAAACACAGACCAGCAAACAAACAGACACATTCAAAACAATACCTCCATTTACGGAGGTAAACATGACAAATTTTGGAAATTACAATGTATGGCACGTACATAAGCATCAGCTGCTGCATACTGCTTCTGTGTAGGGGTGAGAGGGTACTGTCTCCAGTCACTCTTCCTGACTCCTGGGTCTTTATCCAGTCTTTGCTTTAACTAAACAAGAACAACTTGTCATTGACATCATTTGTGTTAGACTGGTCCATTTCAAAAAAATTTTTAATGTTTAGCAACAGTCAGTCTCCTGGTTAATAATTAGTAAACTTTCTCTCTATATATAATGTGTGCAAAATATTAATGCAGCAGTTAGAATCCTTGTACATTGATTTCAGAAGAATTAAATAAAAAAATGCTATTTGAGTTTGACAAAAAGAAGTATGACTTTCTCTTTTTCAAAATACATTACTAGTACTACATGTACTAACAAAGAAAATATTGGAACAAGAAGTTACCACATGTTTGCAGAGGTTATCCAGGCTCCATATTTCTGCACTGCCAGTTTTCTGATTGGCCAGGTTGGAGAGGTCCACCCCTCCCTTCATCTGTATGTCAAAGTCTCGTAACAGTTTCCACACATCTCTGTCAAGGACAAGACAAGACACTGTGGCTTAAAATGATGTAAACTGTATCTTTGTAAGATATTTTGTCTTAGGCCTAGGAAAATAAATATTGCGTTTCCTGTTTCAGTCTTCAAAAAAATTAGGGTCGGTATGTAGGGATTATCTTCTTTTTTTTTTTTAGACTTTGTCGATCTCTAGTCATGCAACTTATACAATACAGTTTAACAAAGTAAAACTTGCAGAAGGACACTTTCATTTTCAACGTAATGTTGAAAACCCAATTGTACAACGCTTCATGACTTTCATCACACAGTCAAGTGTCAGATCATGGAATAAGAAAAGGTCGGCCAGCTTGAAAATTTATGTCCCTTGCAGAGGTTCACACGAAAAAAGGGCTATGGTCTGCAGTTTTTTCTAGGGTCAGTTAGGAAACAGGAAACACAACATTTTTTTCTTAGGCCTTATACTGCAGGCCAATTTGAGCTTCTCATGGACAAAGAATGTTCCAAACAAAAAAGCAAGACTTTCAATCTGTGAATTGCTTCATTGGAGAATGAGACTTCATTTTACACTGAAAGAAAGCCAGGAAAACATCTCAGCAGCAATTTGTGATAACGAGATGCTTTCTCACCCTTGGATGCCCACTCCAACTTTCTTCATCGATTCAGTCTCAAGAAGCTTCTTCAATCCGCCAGGAAAGCCTAAATGTCATAAAATAAAAAGGGCTAATAAGAAAACAATATCCTTTACAGTAATCAATAATGCATTTGCCAATATATAGCTATGGAGAGGTGTTTTGTATTGCATACTCTTAACTACAATGTGATACAGTAGTCCAAAGTGTAAAGAAAATGAAATACGTAGTGTAAGTAACTAAGATACAAGGGTACAATAGATTTTAAGTTGACAAGATACAAAATATCATTTGAATGGAGTTCAATGGACACTTTACCAGCTAGATCTAGAAGTTGAACAAGGATTGAACAACTATGGATAAAAGTTGTACATTTCAAACATTGCACTTTCATTCAAACAAGCCAATAACCTTATATTGATGTGCGTACCAGACATACAAGACAGGTGGAACAGGTAACAGTTGTTGTGAGAGGGACAGAGTTGGAGTACTGCTGTCTTTTCTTCTTTCCCTGCAGTGTATGTCACAGGCCACTCTATATCAAACCCTACTACACAGCTGGGGCCAGATGTTGAATTACTCCTGCAAGGAAACATAATTACACACAAAAATGATACATTGTACTGGTAATTCCAGTGACTATTACTAGTATTAGGAGAAAAGAAGGTAGAGGAATGTATTAAGGGTTAAAGACCAAATGACAAAAGTATACATACAATATAGTCACTTGAAGTTTCAATCACGTTGACTGAGAAATTGAGTCTGTACAGGCATCCAAAAGTGCCTTTTTGGAGATGCTCTGGCAAGCTTCCCAATTGCCCACCTCAGGCATCTCTTTTTGCATCTCTATGTTTTATTTTTGCATGTCTGACTCTGTGCTTTTTCCTGAGCTGATGTTACCCTGTTATATGCCCGTGTGTGGATAGCGTTCAGCACCAAGGACAGCTATGCTTGCCTGTGTGTGAATGGTGTTCAGCACCAAGGACAGGCATGTTTACCTGTGTACAGATGGACAGGTCTGTTTGCTGGTGTGTGGATAGTGTTCAGCACCAAGGACAGCTATGCTTGCCTGTGTGTGTGAGTGGTGTTCAGCACCAAGGACAGGCATGTTTACCTGTGTTCACAATTGGATGGATGGATGAATGAATCGATGATAGGGAGGATGGGTGCAAAGAAGGGTAGGTGGATGGACGGATGCATGAATAGATGGACAGATGATTGTTTAATATGAATTTACTACTAGTGCCTAGTAAGACAGAAAAGCCTATAGAAAAAGCAATGAGAAGATACTTACATGATGTCTTCACACATAAACGAACAGTCATCTTTCTGATAACAATACACGATGTTACCAGTGAACTTCAGGACAGGGAGGTCTGTAACAAGAGTCGTCTGACCTTTCTGTGCCCCTCCCCGTTTTCTCTTCATTTTGGTATGATCCTGTGTATAAATGTGAATAAAGCTAGTGTCCATGTCATCATAATAACTGCCCATGATGATTACAAATAATATCATGAAACATAATAATTCAAAATCCTATGCAATATTCAAAGGAATAAAAATCATGACAGTGCATGATTTTGCATGATTCAAAAGTTATGAACTTCATAACTGTGTTAACCAAGGAGCTTCCAATTTAGTCCAAGCAGAGGTTTGGGTTTTTGTTAGTATCTCAGTGAGCAGCTACTTGCTTGAGAACATTCGAACACAAAAAATATCAAACTGTCAAAGATTCTTAGGTCGAACTACACCACATCTAATGGTCTCATTTCTTCACCTTGTCTACAACGACGTTTTTCATCCATTCTGGTAACCTTCTCTTCTGTTTTCTCGCCTTTCCACAGTCCCCACAGTCGCTCGTGTCAACTTGTTCGTCTGCTTCCGCCATTTTGAAATAGCCGCTTAATTTGGAGTAATACATATGAACAAAGGGGGAAAATTACTTTTTATTTTGTAATTCATTGTAAGGCTATGTCGAAAAATATCGATATAAAGTTGAACATCAAGCCTCAAAATTACTTGTTAATGTCATATATTTTGACGATAAGTTTGTATGAAGCCATGTAATATCATATGTTTTGATATTTAAGAAACGCCCCTTAAAAACTAATGAGGCAATCTCTTGACCTTCAACCTTTGTAAAGACTTTCTGATCTGGGAGTGGTATTTTCGCCAAAAAAAGGACACATAAGACAAGATCTTTTCATCTCAGAAGTTAGAACCACTATCTTACGTCCGGCTATGGCGTCCCGTCTACCGGTAGTCCACCTCTACACGTACTTGGCGGCACCACTACAGGAATCCCTGCACAAACTGTGTCCTGGGATGGCGGTCGTCAAAGTTGTTGGGTCAAACTTCGGTCAGTTGCAGAATATATACTAACTCTATTTCTTCTTCTTCTTCTCCAAACAAATTAAGGTCAATGACCTGAACCAGACGTCTGTCACCATGGTAACTACATGTAGTGTTGGGTTACATTATGTTGCAAAGACTCCTGTCGCCATACGTATACATAATTACAAATGTTACCTTAACTAGTCTTATGTTTGACTTCTTTCCCTCATGATTTAACTTTAAGACACCTACGGCTTGCTTCCCTCTGCTCCTACCCCGGAGGATGTGGCTGCTCTACAGGAAGCAGAGATACTTGTGGCAGACCCAAACCTCATGCCTCCTCTCATGCACAAACTCCCTCAGCTCAAGTGGGTGCAATCAACATGGGCAGGTATATGACATATCTGATATATGAAGCGGTTTAGTATAGAATAGATTATGTTATTTAATCTTCAGTAAGTCAAATACTTGAAATAAACAGTATTTTGTAGTTATACATGTAATGGTGTGTCGGAATGAAGACTGAGATTCTTTTTTACACAACCAAGTGTTTTATTCAGATGATGTCTTCTGCCGTATAATGCATGTGTATCAGAACTACATACAAATGTATGTTGTATATAAATTAGTGTATTAAAGTAACATATCTTCTGTGGTCTGTTATAGGTGTGGATTCTATGCTGAAACATCTGGACAAAACAAAGGTACTGACAGTCACACGCTCAGTTTGATGAGTGCAAGTGATGTGCAACTTATTATTTGAATGACACTGTTACACTTTTTTAGATACACAAAATTTTTGCACATTTCGCATTTAAATGTCTGTTTTCTTGGATGGGTATGACATAAATACCATGTAGCATTCTATATATATGTGACATTATCGTGAAGCAAAAATTAGTCATGGATTAGGAAAAATTTGTAAATTGCTTACATTCAATCATTTTTTTTGTTGTTGTTATTTTTTTAACAGCCTCTTCCCAGCTACACCCTGACAAGGTTTGGTGGAGTATTTGGACCAGCGATGGCTGAATATGTCATCTCCAACATTGTCAATAGAGAGAGGAGAGCTCAGAAACAGTGGGAAAACCAAAGAAACGGAGTATGGTATGTCATAATTTTATTTTGCATTCCATATCATAACATTGAAAAAGTATATGAGAAATAATTAGAGATGCGTCTTTAGAACACAATAGTGGCTAAATTGAATATGCTGACAAACTTCATGTTGTACAATGTACTTGGAAACAAGATTGGCCTCAGAAGTTACTGTGTATGAAAGTTTAGATTGCGATTAACAGTTTTGGTGGGTTAACAGTGTTACAATGCAATTGTTTGAGGTGAGAATGCAATTGACAATGGAGTGGTTTAACTTCCTTCCTATAGTCCTGGGTGTACGTATGGATGACCAGGCTCAGGACTAACCCCCAAACATGGTCTGAAGAGGTTCAGGAAGCCACTCGGTACATGGTAGATGTATGCAATTCACTGTATGTTAAAAGTTAAGTCATTACAGATGTGTCTGCCTCCTGTACAGGGATAGAGCTGGAGACATTCACAACTACCGGCCTTTGACTATGCTGTCTGTTGGCATTTTGGGGGTTGGAGACATTGGGAAAGACAGTGGGTATATTTTGTTTGATTGTTTTGCGTAACTGGTTAGCTGCCTTTTGGTGTGAAGACCAGTTTTGTACAGTAAGTAAGCTGCTGCATAAGACTAAGCTGTAGGAACAATAGGTACAAGCTGCATATACATGTAAGACTGGACTGTAAGGTTTGATCCACTCATGCCAGGATGGACTCTTTTTTATAAGTGTGTTGTGCTCGAAGTGCATTTCTCTTCAAACATTTGAGATGATGTCTAACTGAAGTTAGGCATATTTTCACCAGAATCAAGTGAGGAAATATCAATTAGGTTTAAAGTGCCTTTGGTTTTCCTTTAATGGCCACGATCATGATAATGATCATTCTGGCATACTTATTTTCACCTGAGCAAAGTGAAGAAAGTTGTGTAAAGTGCCTTTCCCAAGGGCAGAAGTTGGTGTGACTTGGCAGGATTTGAACTCAGGACCTCTTGCTTGGTTCTGAACTGAATGCTCTGCCGTTACACCACATGACCCCACACATTTCCCACAGGAACAACTTTGGAGCCTGCTAGGGATTCAAATCTAAAACCCTAATCAAAAGACCACTATTCCACCTTGTGGTGACCTTCTACATGTATGTTTCAGTTGCGAGGTACTGTAAGACCTTTGGTATGACTGTGTGGGGTGTTGTCAGGAGGGAGCTCAGTCAAGACAAGCGATCACCATATGTGGACCATTACAGGTAAGGACACACAATACATATACCTCTTTTCTTAGAGTGTAAGCAATTCAAATGCCAGGTGCATTTTATTTTGTGCCACTCAAATTTAGCATAGAGTAGTAGTACAATCAAGGAGGTTAACTTCCTTGGTGCAATCAGTGTATTCAGCATACAGCATTGTTGGCAACTAGATTTAGTATCAAGTGAAAACAGCCTGCCAATCATAACATGATGCATACATATGTAGCCACTACCTTTCTGAATTTAGCATAGAATGATGACATTAAAACTGTTTCACAACTTCAATGTACTGCATCAATTGCCTTTTACTCATATTTTCTGTTGTTCTTTTTTATTTGCCCAGAAAGTTTTCAGAGTTGCCAGAAGTTCTGCAGAAATGTGACTACATCTGTTGTGTTCTCCCCAGCACTGCTGAAACAAAGGGACTCCTAAATGGAAACATACTGGAAAGCTGTAAAGAAAAGGTCATTTTCTTTGGCTTTATGTAAATTTTGTGCCATTCCTCATACATATCATATGTTTCGAGTCCTCGAAAGTATTTAAAGAGGTGAAAGTAGAAGTGTTCTGACCAATTCTTTCCATCTCTTTACGCGCCAAGTTTTGTCTGTCAAAGATGACAGATAGGGCAAAATTTGTGTCCATCATAAGCAACAAAATTCTGTCAAATGAAGCAAAGAAGTAAAGGTTAGAGTAGAAATAAAGGAAATAATCAGATTTATATTATAATCATTTTCTTCTGCAGAAGTCAGTATTCATCAACATTGGAAGAGGAGATGTCATCAGTGAAGAGACCATAGTGAACGCCATACAGTAATGTCTCATATATTTCAAAGCCAACTACTAATATTAAATATTATTTTTGCTTCTCAAAAGATCTTTAAAATTATGATTACTTTTTTGAATTGCATTGCATCTTGTTTTTTGGCCCGCCTCGTTTTTTTTCGCCCTATCGCTTTAGATTTGGAGTCTGCACAGGATGTCATCCACACAATTTGCTTTGTGGTCTTACTGAAAAACTTAATGTAGACTTCAAACCGTGGACTAGCTGAGATTGATCCATACTTAATTTTAATTCCCTCCCAGGTCTGGATGGATCTCACATGCCATCTTAGATGTTTTTGAAACAGAACCGCTTCCTGCCACAAGCCAGCTGTGGAAAATGCCTCAGGTAAATAAGTAAAATTCATCTTTTTAAGTAAAATTCATCTTTTTAAGAAACATGCATTCAAGCATTCTTAGATTTGAAACTTAAAGAGTTTTTTTTTGTGAGCATAAAAATTCTACATACACGCTGCGTAGGTTTTTCATATGGGTATATAGTGGGCTTTGGTTGTTTTATTTTCCATTTGTATAATGAATAATAATTGAATGATGTTATGTTTTTTTTTGTTATTTGCAGGTGACCATTACACCACATGTATCTGCTGTCTCTATTCCTTCCCAGGTAAGACAAAATGTCTTCAATAGTCTTGATTTCCATCTTATTGAGTATAAATGCACAGTAAAAAACAAGAAATTGAAGGTCTTATACCTCAATAAAATATATCTAGACATTTTTTTTTAATTTCTTGACAAAACAGACTTGCAATAATCAGGTTTCAGTTCTTCTACAGTACCCTTCACTTTCTCCCAAACAGGTGGCTGAGATGTTCTATGATAACTACCAGCGGTATGTGAAGGGGGAAGAGCTGAAGTACATCATCAACTTGGAGAATGGCTACTGAGGATCTTTTGGTGCACCCTGGAAATTAGCCTGTGTTAGACATTACTAGCGCAGGAACATTAGCCAATCAACAAGCTTCATACTGGGATATATGGGGACACTTCAGTGGGGGTGCCAGGCTGCAATTCTACCTCTTTCTGTCAGGGGGCACAACAATGTGCAAAAGGGGTCAAACCCTAACTAGTCCAGATTAATATGCAAACCCCATAACCAGTCCAGACTGGACCGTTTTTTCCGCCAACCCATTGTCCCCTACCTCAGGGGCTGGTGAGTCTAATGCAAAACAAAAGTCCTCTCAAAAATAAATAAATTTTACAATAAGTGATTACATTGATAGGATGAATTTCATATACATGTACATGTATAAATCAACTGTGGGCTAGACCAAAGTATTAAAGGAAACCAATACTTCTATGGTAACTGTATATGTTCTTTCAATATTGTAATTGTATGACAATGGAGGTATACATATATCATGGGTATAGATACATTTTTAGCAGAATAGCAACAGAATATTAGAAAACATGCTGTTGGTGGAAATGATGTAAATGACTGACCCTATCATGTGTTCCAGACATCTATTAAAAGAGATAATATATGCAGTAAACATGTCTAATTAATCTGGAGCTAATCTGTTATTGTTTCAGATGAAGTTCTTATAGTAAATGTGGTGGACACAAGAATTGTAATCCGGCAAGTTTTTATTTTAAGTTTAAGCTATTTATTTCTTAGGTGAACGAATGAGTAACAGTGAGTGAGTGAGTGACAGTGAGTGAGTGAGTGCACCCAGCCATACCCAGCCATGAGCTTAAATTTTTAAATTTCGCGCCATAAGGTATAACCAATCAGATCATACTTAACGTATCAGACCACAAGTGTGACCAATCAGAGCGAGAGTTGAAATGTAGGTCAGGGGTCAACAGGTGGTCAACAACATGGCGGAACATCGCGGCAAGGCAGGCATGGAGTCTCGTCGTTTTGAAGCGATTTCGGGACATTTGGCTTCTAACGACCGTCCCAAATCGGCAGAAAACAAAGACAAGTCTCAGATAGAGATGAGGCAATGCGGAGAAGTTAAGAGCGTGATTTCTAAACACAGGTAAGCGATGAAGTTTTCTACGTGACAGTTGCACATGTACTGGGTGTGGTGGTAGGAGGGAGGGGGGCGTATGCGTAGCTTAGTAACGCTAAAATGCATTTTTAAAGCCTATGGTTTTAACTGTACAATCTTTTCTGTTTTGGTGGAAACTGCTTAATGCTGTTTAATTTGCTTTAGGGAATAAATTATTCCTCTAGGCTAGGTAACAAGGGCTCGAAATTGTACGTACATGTATAACCTTACACAGTGCAGTGAGAAAAGTAATAAATTATTATAATATATGTAACACACTTTGTGTGGGTAGAATAGTATTAATGTTTGTGTTACATATTTCTAACATCTACCTACGCTTGCCCATGATAAAAGAGCCCAATGTAGGATGACATACAGCCAAGTGTGAAAAGTTTAAGTAGAGTCAATGCTAGATACACATGTATATGCTAAATTCAGCCAGGTCTTTTTAGGAAGACATTGGCAACATGATAATCATAAATTTGTATGTACATGTACTAAACAAGCTAGCTTCGCTTTACACTACATTCAGTGTGGTATACAACAAATGTATGTCTACAAATTATACATGGAATTGACTGATGACACATGCGCTCACACACATGCACACACATGTACTAGTACACACACACACACACACACACACACACTACACATATCAGCCTTAAATTAAAAAGTAAACATTATAACAGTATAAACATTTGGCAATAGATAATTCTTTATTATTATGAATTATAATTATCTTCAATTAATATTTACTAGACAGGAGGTCTTGAAGTGGAATGGCTGGGGCTACAAAGACTCCAAGTTCATTGTCAACAAGAAGGGACTGGCTGAGTTTGTTGGAGAAAAGTAAGTTGCAAAATCAGTTATCTTCACAGAGACTTAATGTTGCAATCCACTGGTTCTGTGATGTCGTGTAACGCAAGGTTACCAGTTTACGTGCAGGACCAGTTTACGGTCAGTTAGTGACACGGCCACGCTTCGAGGTGTACCAGCCAAAAATCAACGGTCGTGAGCAACAAAGAATAACATGAATATGATCCTTATATGTGTCTTTTATTTATTCACTGGATGGGAATAAGTTTGCATTCAGCGACACAGCAGAGTATCTTCCGATATGACGGGACAGCAAGGTAACATGGCCTTGGACGCATGTTGTGTTTTTCACATAATACAATACTCAACATTTCGTCGATTTTTTAAAATCCCAAGAATGCTAGGAAATTGTAACGATAACTGGCATCAAACCTGGCTTTCTTATTTCAATCATCCATGGTGTTGTGAGGTATGAAACTTTCAAACACCTTGAAATAAACAAGCAAAAGTACAGTGGCAGTTCTCGCCGACTAGCGTTTTTTTCGAACGCCATTTTGATCATCATCATCGTTGCATCAGGTGACGTCACGGTTTTAAACTGCAGAAAGGTACGTAAAAGTCGCACTGTGGCGCTGTTGCACATTAATTTATGCAAAAATGCCAAAATGGCTTCCTGCGTCTGTAGCAAAAAGTTTGCTCGGGTTTTCACGACGTTCCGTTGTGTCTGGAGGGGCATAGACGCTTGTTATCTATTGCAACGGTTTAATGGAACATCTTGGGCCATTATGTCACGTTCTACTAAGGGAAAAATGCAGGTCCAGCCTCATTCAGCACCACAGCGCTACTGCATGCGACAGTGGGCTACACACTGACATTTTACCGTGGTTTGTTGTTGACCACTTCGGTATTTTTTTGCAGAAAGTGTTTGTTTATGTGCGCTTATACGTAGAGCATACAAGGACAAAGGTCCAAGTGACCGTTAATTGGTCACCCTAGAGCAATTCTCCACTGTTAACTACTAAATAAATAAAAGCTGGCACGGCACAAAAAACGCAGGGAAGAAATGACACGGCACACACTTTTATAACTGACGAACTACTGTTTCTTCACAAGGGTTAAATATTTAGTTCTGCCCATGCGTTTTCACAAAAAATGGAATTTTCCATAATTCGACCGTAAACTGGTAACCTTGCGTTACTACGTGTAGTAGTGACTTCCACAGCACATCACCAGAATGTACTGCACCTGCGCGAAACCCGTAATTTATTGTGCATAGCACTTCGGCAAAATGTCTCGTACAAGGTCGTATTTGCGCACGTAAGGTTAACATCCCATCTGTAGTTTTCAGATGTTATGATGTAAAATCCTCTGCAACAGGAATGTTGACCAAAAATCCAACCAAAACCGTGAAAAATCGGTTTTGCACAGGCACTGTACGTTCTGCAGACATGCTGACTTTCACCAACATAGATGAGCTAACTCAAGTAAAGAAAATTATTTGTTCTGAATGTGACAGGTACCGTCTGAGTGGAATGGTCCTCCCTTCCCTTGTGACTTGGATGGAGAAGAACACAGGAGGAGACATACAGCACACCTCACCTGCACAGGTAGGTACATCCACAGAACATACTGCATCTGCATGAAACATGTCATGTTTTGTGGATTTGATTTGATTTATTGAGATTGCAAACAAATACAATACTCGTGGGCCACAGGCAGCGGGGGCTGGTGTTGTAGCCCGCACACAAAACAATTATAAGCACACAAACATTACATAAGACATACATTTAAACCTAAACAATATAAGTACATAAAAGGTAGAACGTCTCACTTAAGGTCATATTCGCAAATATTTAAGGATGATAAAGGTTGATCCATGGTCACTAACCACTCAGGACTATGCACTGACCACTGACTTATACCCTCTTGTATTCTGTACAAGCAATTTATAGAATACATGACATAGTCACTTGTTCCACTTGTATGTATGTATGTTGTAACTTGTAAACATTGTGTCATATGGCAATCAGCCCCTGGGCATGAATCTACAAATAAACTTACTGTTTATTACTTATATCATCATTAAAGTTGATGAAACTTGATGGTTCCTTGTGTGACTTAAATCTTTGTTTCTTAGTCTGAGAGAAAGCCAGAAGACGTCCCAGAGCCTGTGACCAATGGAGATTTCTTGAAAGATGTCTCCGAACTTGACATCAGCTATTCGCAAGACCCTCTTGATCGAGAGTTCCATGCCCACGGTTCGTTCAACATTGCTGTAAATTCATTTATTTTGGTTGGGTAAGAAACTTTGTAAAGAAATGACCAGATTTCCTTTTTATATTGTTTTAATGTTCCATAAAAGTAACAAAGATATCTTCCTTCTTCCAGGACACACCTTACATGAGATCTTCATTCTTAGAGAAGGAACCTTTAAGAGGGTGCCTGATGTCGTCATCTGGCCAAGTATGTGTCAGTTGAATCTTGTTAAACTGCATCTGTTCTATTGCTTTAGAGCATTAACAATTTGACTTTATTGACTCAGCAAAACTTTAAGGTCTACTACCAGGTACTATGATTTTGGTGCATAAAAAAGCCATAGATATCCTTTCTTGTACTAGTTATAGTAGACTAAAGTGAACAGTTATCATGATTGCAAATTCATTTTTACAGAAACTAACAAAATGTCATTTCACAGTAGAAAAGAGGGGGGATCTCATGATACTTTATATGTGCAGTTGAAACAATTCTTTGGTACAGTAGAAAATGAAAAATATATTGACAGTGTCATGATTTTGTATTAAGAGTTTACCAAAAAGAATGCAAACATTTATAGATTTAGAGTATGTTTTCTGTTTGTGTTTGTTTTTGCAGGTAGCCATGATGAGGTAGTGAAGATTGTGAGACTGGCCACCAAGCATGATGTGTGCATCATCCCGTATGGAGGTACTTAGACCAGACAGTTTAGTCAGCAAAATTACTATGAGTAGTTATGTTGATATACAAATGTGTGTACATGTATCTTATTTGAAGGTTATGTACTTCCAACATAGAGAAAAGTTAGGTATCTACAAGTACCTGATACCTTCTCAACTTGTCAGCTGCCTTTGTTAAGTGTATTAAGTTCAGAAACCTAGATCTGCTACTTCTTGCAATATTATGTGGAGGGACCAGTCACTCAGACATGCGTAAAAGTGTCCACTCTGTACAGCTACAATTTCTTTGGGCCTATTTTTAAAAATTTTCACAGCAAATTCTGCTCAGAAATGCCCAGTTTCCTGTATAAGCATACATACATACTGTCAAAAATGTGTAACCTTTACTTTAGCAATTGTTTACTCTGTAACGGGCTCCCTTTTTTATGGCCCAGTCAGCTCATCTTCTCTACTTTTCCACCTCCTCATTAGGTGGTACAACAGTGTCTGGGGCCCTGCAGTGTCCTGAAGAAGAGACTAGGATGATAGTCTCACTGGACATGTCACAAATGGTAGGTCATTCGAAGGTCATTAACTCAGTACAGCAAGGTGATACATACATGTATGTCAAGCCACGATAACGTTTGATACAGGTGTTTTGGGCCCATGTGATAACTAGCGATACAGCTTGGGGTTCTCTTTTTTATCACACAGGCTTCCAAATGTTCCATAGAATAATTTGAACGTGTTTCCCGCACCGCTTTCGAAATTTTGAACACTGAATTTGGATGTTGGAATTGATGCCATTACACTTTTTGTTTAAATACACCATATTTTGGCACATTGAAATATCTGTTTTCTTGGGTCATGGGTATGACAAATAAAGTATAACATGGTGTATTCTACATTGTGTATATTTATGTCTTCTCTCCTTGATTTTAACCTCCTTGGTTATTCAACAGATAGCCTGGCTAAATCATGCTTCTAAAACCCTTCCACTGGTCAGGCCCTCCTTTGTGTTAACCCCAGAATGCCTCTGAAGGTCTGAATATCTGTTGTGTTTTTGTGTTGTGTTTTTGTGTTCAGAACAACATCTTGTGGCTTGATGAGAAGAACCTGACCATGTGTGCTGAGGGAGGGATCATTGGACAGGACCTGGAGAGAGAGGTGAGGGAAATACACATTTTTCTAAAATTGTCCAGACAGAAACAAACTCAAGCACTTCAAGTGCCACCAACTGGCCAGTTTGACTGGTTTATACATGTACCTTTTAGACGTGCAGTATATTGTGTTCATGAGCTGGGGGGCAGGGTTCAGCGAGGGTTGAAATCCCATGGCCAGGAGACAGGAGACTGTACTTTTGTGTTTCAGACCTACCATCCATTAATTGGTCTTAACTTTTCTTTCCCACAGTTGAACTTGAAGGGCTATACCACTGGCCATGAACCTGACTCTATAGAGTTCAGTTCACTGGGAGGCTGGGTGGCAACCAGATCTTCAGGGATGAAGAAAAACATCTACGGGAACATTGAAGACTTGGTGAGGAGAGTCTAGATTTGCATAAACTTCACTCTAATTAGAATTTTTATGATGGTGCTTCTTTCTTGTCTCTAGTAGTCCCTAGTCCCTCACTTTTAGTTTGTAGTAAATTGAAATGAACAAATTAGCAATGCCATGACACATGTACAGTTGTATCCTTTCTTGAGTCATCCTCTTCCGAAGTCTTAAACAAAATGGGCCCTGCAGTTCCCCCAAAAAGCTGCTAGGGTACCCAAATCTATATTACTTCTCAAGAGCTCTCTACCAAAGAATCATGATCCTAGCCAGAACATGATACATAGAAATCAGAAGTTCTGCTGTAGTACCATTGAAAGCTGTTAGATGGCAGAAAATTGTGTTGTGTTTCCTGACCCCCACCCCCATAACAAATACATCAGCCTAATAAATGCCTATGCCCCTGAGGCATCGCCAAAAAAAAAGAAGAAAGTGGCACTTTTCAGCTGAGTTTAGATTGTGGTGTTTTGTATGTGTCAGGTGGTGCATGTGCGGATGGTGACCCCCGTGATTGCTGTGTTTTGTATGTGTCAGGTGGTGCATGTGAAGATTGTGTTGTTTTGTATGTGTCAGGTGGTGCATGTGCGGATGGTGACCCCCCGTGGAGTAATGGAGAAGAACTGTCAGGTGCCGCGGATGTCGACAGGACCGGACATTCACCACTTCATCATGGGGTCCGAAGGTACTTCTCACTGTCCATTCTATGGCCCTACATGTACCATCTTGGCCGGCTAGGTCTTCTCATGTCCTGAACGCCATCTGGGTCTTAACTGTTCATTTGACTCACTATGTGCAAGTTTCCTGGAGCATATCCATTGAACCATGGCATATTGTCACTCCGAAGTTAGTATCTTCATATCCTCTGTGGTCACTGGCCACAGGCATTAAGTACATGTAGGACACTTCAGATCTATTACAGGAGTTGAATCCATGAGTCTGTGTAACAGTGAGGTTTCATGTGTTACGAACTGATGACTTGTCTGATGGGTCCGGACCTTTATTTGGATTAGTCGTTAGCGTTTTGGTGTCGCAAGCTGGCTGCCTGGGTTTGGTGCGGGTTTGATTCAGGGGTTTTCCTGTTTCTACTTGCTCCTAGTTGTTTCACTGGTTCCCACACCGGGACTTAGTTTACATATTGATGTACCTATCCCATTTCAGGAACCCTTGGAGTAGTGACAGAGGTGACTATGAAGATCAGACCTCTCCCTGAGATGAAGAAGTATGGGTCGGTCATCTTCCGCAACTTTGAAGACGGAGTTGCCTGTCTGAGAGAGATCGCTCGACAGGTGTGTAGTCCTTGATTTCTTCTATCAGTAGCCTGGTGTCCATCCCAGCAATTTTACCTGCCTGCTTTCATAGATTCTTTATTGACTCAACAAAAGTACAGGGACTTTTGAATGGTTTTATATTCAGGTTAGTGCAGGTAAAATTGAAGTTGTGCAATAATAGAATTATTGTATTTCTGATGTGGGAATTTTACATTGAGGGGTTCAAAAGGGAATGTTGATGAAACTGTTTTGTTTTTCCTTTTTTGCATGAAGAGATGTGCCCCTTCCTCTATCCGACTCATGGACAACATGCAGTTCCAGTTTGGTGAGTCTTTATTCTTCAGTACACTGCAATTCTCTGTCAGTAACAGTTTTAGGCAGCAGGTAGACGGTTACCGTAGCCAAATATTGTTAGGATATTGGAAAAACAGTGTTCTTTCTTTATATTGTCTTAATATCAATAGTATAACTGCTGCATATTTTGTGATCTGTGAAGTTTTTTTTCTTCTTAGTCCATCTGGGCTACACAAACTGGAGATGGACTCTGTCCAAGTGTCCCAAACTTTTAAAATCATCTTTTTTCATCATGCAATTTTCCAGGTCAAGCTCTGAAGCCTCAGGCTGGAAGCATATTCACTTCATTTGTGGATGGTTTGAAGAAAATGTACATTACCAAGGTAAGGCACATGATGCTGACATGAAGATGCTATCCATGATTTTGCTAGTAAACTCACTAAAATTTATCACAAACTTTAGGTAGAAAGTTTGTTCATTAAGCTGCTCATGTCTTTTACAGTGGAAGGGATTTGACCCTAACCAACTCTGTGTGGCTACACTGCTTTTTGAGGGTGCAAAAGAGGTAAGTTTCTGTCATGTCTTTGTTTTGTATAACTTATAGATTACATTTAGGCTTAAGCCGCTTAACACACCAGTTTCATACAGAAGGTACATGTACAAGCCAGTATAAGACTACAGGACTGTGATTAAATAAACCTAAAGGTTTGTTTAACTTAAAGCTGGAAGGACCCAAATCTTTTCTATAAGACGTGTGTGTTGAGATTTTTTTTCATTCACTATGGTTGGTCTACATGCCAGAAATACAATGTAGTATGAAGACAATGTGCTGTAAGAAGAATTTGGGAAAAAAATTGTCAAAATGTTTTCATTTATCCATGATCTTCTGTCTTACCTATAGGAAGTGCTGGCTCAGGAGAAAAGAGTGTATGAAATTGCCAGCCAGTTTCGGTGAGTTCAATTTAATGCGATGAAAATGTCATCCCATAGTCTGTATTGTTTCTGTACAACTGACTTGTCGTCCTGTTTATGCATTGTTTCTGTACTACATTTTTTTTTAAAATCAACATTAGTCAGTAACAATCAGTTACATTGAAGGCTGCCACTAACAGTCTATTATTATACTATTAAATAAGATTTCACATCAAAATCAAACAAGAAATCAGAGATTTCAGACATCCCAGAATGCAATCCACAGCTTCCTGAATTCCTCCATGCTAGCTCCCAGCCAGATTCTATAAGACCTTTGACCTGTCATTCTACCTCTCAATTTCTCCTCACCCATGTGCTGTCAACCCACTTAATACATTATGTACATTTTAAACATTATAAGTCCTGTAAATAGTCCACAAGACTTCCTCTCCCACTTAATACATTATGTACATTTTAAACATTATAAGTCCTATAAATAGTCCACAAGACTTCCTCTCCCACTCCATACTTTATGTACATTTTAAACATAGTCCTGTAGATAGTTCACAATGCTGTTGGCAAAGTTAGCAAACCCCCCAAATGAATGTTTAGTGGCGAAGTCCCTGGCTTCCAGGGCTAAGTCATAAGCCTGTTGGTAACTACCCTGCCTATAGAGCAGACACGATTTAACCACCTTTAACAAGAACTTAGAAATATTACACAGCATTCCCTCCTTATCCAGGGAAGCGATAACATTCTTAGCCTTCCTTATGTCTTCTAAGGAAACATCCTTGGAGATTATGCCCAACCTAGAGTTGTCACAGGATTCCCTACATCCAAGGTACATAAGGGCGAGACCAATTTTGGCAAACTGGGGCAATCGTGACTGGAAGTGAAGCATTTGTTTGGGGTCCTCTCTTTCTGCATGCTCGATGGCGTGTTGGTAATCTGTCTCAGCTTTCTTAATGAGGAATCGTCTGTCTTCCTCGTCATCTTGGCCAGCGGCGATCTCGGTCAGGAACCAGGCGTGGTTGACGAGCAGCCATCCTGTGATACAGCCAGGTGCAACTGTCTCGATCAGAGGGATTGCTTCCTGTACCCAGAGGAGCCCCATGTCGTACTTCCTAGCTCGCAACTTAAGAAAAGACTTCTGATGGTACCACCGTAGCCTGTGCTCTGTCTCATGGCTTGTCTCGGGCAGAATGGACTCAATTTCACGAAGAAGACGACTTGCTTCTTCCAAATTCCCCGCATTGATTGCGTTTTGACTTGCTCCATGGCGTAGGGATACTTGGAAGTCTGGATCTGTCTTTGCCTTCAGGAGCTTGCCAATAGTTTGACGGCATTCGGTTACCTTTCCTTTTGCTGACAACATGGCAAAGTTGTCAATGAACTGACGGCAGGTTTTCTGAGTCTTTGTGTTCAGTCTTCGAGGTGTACCAATAGGTTTGGGCACAGCTGGAACAAGCGCTTTACACTCTTTTTCTGAGCATTGTGTTGAAGTACTACATGCAGTGGTGTGATCCTCTTTTGACCCATCTTGAGGGCATGTGTTGATATTGACAGTACTCCCACTACCAGTACTGACAGTTATGTTGCCATTCCCTTCAACATGCTGGGAAGTCTGTGTTCTTCCCTGAAAGTAAAAGAAAATGAGAAAGATAAATGAAAATTCTGAATACAAATGTCCAATGTAACTCATGTATTCTGTTGCAATAATGTCTGTGCTAATGTCCAGCACTGAAATGCCAGCTCTGTGGTCAGTTGTTAATCTTTATGACTGACAATAATCACAATTACAATTACAATTACTGTTTGATTGGTTTCTCATTGATTACACAGATAAGGTCCTCATTAGCATAAATACAGTTGATGAAATAACACTAACTAACAAAGTAGATCCTTACAAAGTCATGCCTTTTTTAACTTGTCTGTGGTAAAATTCTTTCCGTAGTGCCAAATTTTGATGTCAATCCTACATTTTTGTACATTCATTTGGCTTTACAGAAAGTTTACTTGAATGTGTAAATGTCCCACCCCAAGTGTCAACAACTATAAAATTAGTCTTACCTGGTCAACACAGACGAACTGTACAAGTATTGCTACCGACAGATAGCACAGAAAGATTAACATCAGGACAATTCCAAAGTCCATGGGATGAATGTCTACCTCAAGCAACATTTTCTGACACAAATTGGTGGTTGAATACAGGAGAAAATAGTTACACAAGACAGTCGATGTATCAGAATAAAGTCTACGTTGCTCATACTAAGGTGCTCATGTGACTTGTGTGAGGGGATTTCCCGCCACGAAACCTCTGAGTCACTTGCTTATTATAGCACAACAAAGGAAGAGTCTGTAACTGTATAGCCGGTTGAACCTCCTTTTCGCGGTCAACTATTCCCAAGTGGGGTGTAATGCATTTTTGTTGTTTGCAGATTGGTCAGTGTTTAGTCAGTCTTAATATCAGTACTAGGTAAAGTTGAGCAACTAGTTAAGTTGAGCAAGGTTCTTCTTTTACCTCAGAACTACTTCTGGCATGTTGTTGATTTTCTACTGTTGCATCTGAGGTACACTGTAAAATAATACTATGTAGGCAGTGTGTGTGTGTTCAGCACTTCAGCTGATCCTATATAATGTCCTTTAGCTGATCTTACCTGTATGACTGTACAAGTGTAATATCCCAATGACCTCAAAATGTCATCTCCTATGCAAGGGGTTAGATTCATTGTACTGTACAATATACCAGGCGTAATGTTTACTGTTTGTGTACTACATAATTCTCATCCTGTAATTAGGCCTAGGAAAAAAGTAACTGTGTTTCCTGTTTCCCGACCAACCCTAGAAAAAACCTGCTGACTCTAGTCTTTTTTTTGGTGGACACCTGCAAGGGACACAAATACTTAGAGCTGATTTACTTTTTATAGCAGCTCCATGATCTGACACCTGAGGGATGAAACATTGTACAGTTTTTCAACATTGACAATGAAAATAAAAGTGTCCTCAAGCTAGGTTTAATGTGTTAAATTGTATTGTATAAGTTGTATCACTAGAGATTGCCAAAGCCCAATAAAAAAAATTCAGAAAAAAAAGAATCCCTACCTACTGGCCCTAATCTTCAAGTTTTCAGGACTGAAACAGGAAATGCAATGTTTTTTCCAAGGCCTAACCATAAACAATTATCCTCATCCTGTGTGTTATTTCTGTACTACATTGTACAGAGGTCTGCCAGCTGGAGAAGAGAATGGACAGCGGGGATACATGCTCACCTTTGTCATCGCATATCTGAGGGTACGCTTTCATGTTTTATTAGATATTCATATTCATATTCATAAAGAAACATATTAAGATCTTGTTGTCAAATGTAATTTAAAGAAATATTGCAAAAGGTATGTGGACATGTGTAAGGCAATGCAGAAACAACATATACATGTACACGAAAATGAAAGTCCCTATACTAGTGGAATGTATGGAAGTATTAATAGTTTTGAAATATGATGCAGATTTTATATCCAACTTTTGTTGTTTTTTGTCTGGCTTGTAGGATTTGGGTTTGGAACACTACATTGTGTCAGAGTCCTTTGAAACATCTGTACCCTGGGACAGGTATGTGTTTTCTTGTATAGTGTTGATTTTTTAAGTATAGTTGCAGTTTAAAGGGGAAGTCCAATACTTTCAGTTTTGGGGCCTTTCTACCCAAAATCCTATTTGTAAATGGTGATTTATTGGTTTCTGCCAACCCCGCACATATTTGCCGTGATATCTGACCCGATCGATGTTTCGCGGCTAGCGCCAGATTGTCCGCTAGGCGGCGCTGCGACTGAATCTGTGACGTAAAAGGTTTCATTGGAACAGATTTGGAGCGCGCGCCATTTCAGTCTGTCTGCCAGTACATAGCTCGCTGCAAGTATGCCGCGTTGTGCAAGTTGTGGCTGTTGGTATGGCCCTGCGTCAAAGGAGCGCGGCGTAAGCTTCCACAAGTTTCCAAAAGACCACGATAGGCTACACAGGTGGTTGGTCAGCATGAGGAACAATCTTGTAAATAAACTGACGCCGGAGAAAATCAAGGAGTTAGTACACAAGAAGAGCGTCCACTGGCGGGTGTGTTCAGACCATTTCGAGCCTGGATGCTCGTGGAACTCTAGTTGTCATTGAATTCTGTTGAAATTTTCAGTCTATATGGCAGAAGTACGCATGTAGCTAGCTGTTTCTTTATTAAACAATAGCACCTCAAATTTCAAAGCCTTACAATTCCAGATGGAACCAAAAATGTGACGACCACTGTACTAGCTGTGAGCACAATTATTATGGGAAAATGTAAATCCGACTAACACATGTGTCAAAGATTAGAACGCATACAGAAATGTACTGTAATTAGCAGACAAAAAGGTGTTGTTTTGACAAGTTGTTATAAACCACAAAACAGGAATGGTAGTATTCTGCCACCTCAATTCCTTTCTGTTGGGCGTATGGGCGGTCGATATAAATAAATCCGTCAAAGGGTTGAGTGAATTACAACGTAAACAAACCGCGGTACTGACATGTTAGAGACCGGCTCCTGCACGCCCTGCCGGATCAGATCCCACCGAAAATCAGCAAAGTTAGGAGGTTTGCCGGGTGCAGAATCACATCGAAGTCAGGGTGGTTTCTGATGCATGGGTGGTCTGTACCGACGTTCTTTTCAGTGTCTGTCAGCTCTGGCAGGTCGTGACAACAAACACTCTCCCGTACAGAGGGCATTTCCAGGCAGTTTCTATTGTCTTCGTTTCCACACCGGCACCAGTCCCGGTTCCCCAACCTCCAACGCTCTGTCTCCACATCACCGCCATCCCAAACGTTGTCATCGCCTGGATCGGGCTCAGAGTCGCCACTACTGTCAGTTTGTGGTTCAAATCGGAAGGGTTGCACGCCCGCCATTGTTGTTTACGCTAGTAGCAGAATGAAACCTTTTACGTCACAGATTCAGTCGCAGCGCCGCCTAGCGGACAATCTGGCGCTAGCCGCGAAACATCGATCGGGTCAGATATCACGGCAAATATGTGCGGGGTTGGCAGAAACCAATAAATCACCATTTACAAATAGGATTTTGGTTAGAAAGGCCCCAAAACTGAAAGTATTGGACTTCCCCTTTAAGTGTATCTTTGAGAAAACAGTAGAGTTATCAACAGTACAGCTGCTCCCCCTAGCAAGTCAATGTGAAAGTGCAGTACCAACATGTGTTGACAGGGTGCTGGACCTGTGCAGAAATGTGAAGGAACGTCTGACCAGGGAATGTCACGACAAAGGTGTCCAGTTTCCTCCCATGAACACTTGCAGGTAAGCCACAGCTCCTCTCTTGTATTTTGACTCCAATAAAAAGAAATAGATAAATATAGATAAAAAAATTATAATGTTTAGATTTAAGAGACCTTGATTTACATGTGCTAAGTGCCATTCGGTTTTCTGTGGTATGATCATCGCATTATGACCTGTTCTTTACATGTATAATTGACCAGAAGCCTTGATCAGGAATCTTTTAAGAAATAGTGGATGATTTTGTGAGAGTTTATGTCTGATTTTATTCTTCCAGAGTCACACAAACGTATGACAGTGGTGCTTGTGTTTACTTCTACTTTGCCTTCAACTACCGAGGCCTGAACAACCCAGTGCACGTGTATGAGGAGATAGAGGTAAGATCGACAACAAACTCGGGGTGTTTGTTTTGCATATAACCAGTAACACTTAAGTTGTGTACATAAACATACAAGCTGCATAAGACCAGATTGTGCTAAGGTTGAATCCTCTCGAACCAGGATGGACCCCTACTCTTTCAATAAAAAATTAATGTGGCGTGTTCTTCATCATTCTCAAGGTTTTTACCTACTATTTGAGAAGACGTTCCTAGCTGAAGTTCATTTTCATTTTCATATGTTGAACATTAGGAAATAGGTCTTTGAATCTCTGTGAAAATGAATGTAGTCAGACATGTGTAATGTACAAAAATGTATAATTATATATATTTTAATTTCCAGAATGCAGCAAGAGATGAGATCTTGGCCTGTGGTGGCAGCTTATCCCACCATCATGGAGGTATGTCTTTTAAGAATGACCAATAGTACTGAAATACAGCTGTTACAGTTCCTGAAAACAGTCAAATATCATTTCATTTGATACATGTATTATTCAATGAACAAAGACGTTTGGACCAAAACTACTTCTTTTTCTACAGTTGGCAAGTTGAGGAAGAAATGGCTGAGTCAGACAGTCTCTGATGTTGGCATTGGGATGATGAAGGCCGTCAAGCAGTACACAGACCCTCAAAACATCTTTGGTAGTAACAACCTAATCACACTGGAGAAGGCTAAACTGTAATCCAGCACCAGAAGGTCTAAAGACAGCTGCTAAAACTCCAAATTCCAAAATAGTTTACATGAAAATGTAATGACTACAAATGTAGGTTTTGCTCTTAGTTTTGCCTTGCTGAACAACATAAATATGGTAAAACACTGTAAGTAACTGAACAACATACATATAACAAAACATGGTAACTGTAACTAAGACTTAAGTCTTAAACAGTTAGAAAAATTAACATGGCAAAAGTGAATCTGTTCTCACTCATTAAAATAAGTAATATTTTTTCAACTATATGCATGGATCATCCTCAAATAATTCACAAGAAATGACTCTAAAAAGTGTATACATGCAATCCTTAATACAAAGCACAACAATGGCATTACATGGTGGCAGGAAATGACAAGCAAACGTGTTTAAGGAAAGCAGTTCAACAATCAAGTATATGATTGTATGATATATGAAATTTCTGTGAAATGTAGGATTTTTTTTCTAAAGGTATCATAGGGATCAGGGTTATTACTAGACTGAGTTTATTTATTAGTTGTAGGTTAATGAGCACAGTTTCAACTAGTTTGCATCACGACATACTGACTTCCTCAAACAAAAGGGGAATAAAAAGAGCATCCTTTTCCAGATGTTGCTTTTAAGGCAGAGGCAATTATTGTTTAACTCCATTTGTAAAGACAACTTGGGGCTACTTCATAGCTAGGTTTATCAAAATGAAACAACTATATAGGGGCAAGTAGTAGTCTGCTGGCTCCCGGCGATCGAACCCGAACTGCCAAACCCAAGGCACTAACAGCTAGGCTAAAAGGTCAGGTCAGTTGGTGGCACTTGAACTCCACTGTTATACTAAGACTGTGGCTTATAAATAAGATTAGGAATTAACCTACTGTGGCCTGGTCATTTAAGCTTCAAGTGCTCTGCATGTAGCTTGTTGAGAGAAATGAATTATATTTTGCAGAACGGCTTTTGATGTCTGCAAATCAAATTGCAAAAAAATGAATGAGGACATCAAAACCAATAATTGTCTTGGCAATCACTAAGTCTTAGATTGTATCAGATGTGATGTACTATGAGGGCTTTTAAACATAAAAATGCAGTCAGGAAGATATATTTTTTATCTTTATACGTGCACTTGAGGAACAAGCTTTACTATGGTGTGGTCTATGTTTTTTTTTAAATTATATCTATTAAGTATGTGTAAAAATCTATGGTTCTGTGTTCCACGCATAAGTACATGTATGTCACAGCTTTAGTAAAATAAAGACCTGACACATTTGCAAGATATAAACTGCATCTTTATTACAATTATAAAAAGACAATTATTGTTTCACTTCAAATGTAGATTTTAGCTTACAGACACTTTTAATTCAGGGAATTTTTGGATGACTAGTACTGAAAAGATGATTTTACTGACTCTCTTCATATTGATCTAGTTGGGAGTATCAGTAAGTGACAGTGCTGGACAGTAAGTGAAATGAACCTATTGTTCTTTAAGAAATTATTTTTCAGTTTTTGTACAAAACAGAGTCTAAATTTAATTGCATAGAAGTCTGAACTTAATTCTTGTTTGAATGTTAGTAAATTAAATAGAACACTTCATATACAAATGTACTTGCATTAATATATTGCGCGATAGGTCTACACAGCTTTTCCACTTCATGGCCAGACAAGACAGCATTTTCCCCTTTTTCGGACCGGACCAGCCTTTCCGCCAACCCATCTGCCAAGTATTTACAATAGGACGGGCACATCAAGGAAAATTTCGGTAAGTTCAATTTCTTGTGTTGAAATAACATGTAAACTGGCTTAGTAATGACTTCTACCAATTAACACAGACTGTGCACTTCAAAATTGTGCAGTTGGTTTAAATGATGAGAGTGAATTTCCTATCACTTTTCCTCCTCCCTCTCCCTGTATCATATACATGTATTTAGACATCCCACCCCTACGTCTGGCCTGTCTCTTTGCACTGTACCTAGCTGCTTCATACAGATGGATATAACACTCCATAAACTCTGGTATACCCAGGCACAGGGACACAATCACAAATTTTTGATCATTGTACAACAGTTTTGGTCAAGGAATGAACAATCCACCACTTCTGTTGTGTCACATATGCAGCTGAAACGTGACTCAGTGAGCCGTGGATCATACATGTACTAGGAGGTTGTAGAGAGTCTGTGGCATCCCCCGTCTTTGATGAGGGATGTTGTAAGGCCCTGATGTAGATGACCTTTTTAATACCTCACGCAAAGAGCCTGGCTTGTCAAAGAAAATTTCAGTAAGTCCAATTTTTTATGTTGGAAACTACAGGTTAAACTTGCTTCATAAAGACTTCCACGAACAGATGAACTTTCAACATAATGGCATCATATGCATGCACTTCAAACTGTGAAGCTTATTATATGATGAGAGTGAATTTTCCATCCCTTCGTCTTCTAGTCCCTCCCAGTATCCCATATTTAGACATCCCACCCCTACGTCTGGCCTGTCTCTTTGCACTGTACCTAGCTGCTTCATACAGATGGATATAACACTCCATAAACTCTGGTATACCCAGGCACAGGGACACAATCCCCGCAATGGTAGCGATACTAGCGATTATTTTTCCCACGAGTGTTTGGGGGATGTGGTCGCCGTAGCCGATGTTGATCATGGTGATGATGGCCCACCAGAAGGTGTCGGGGATGCTGGTGAAGGCTGTGCCGGGTTCCTCCGACTCCCAATAGTACACGATACCCGAGAACAGCACCATGAGAACCAGCGAGGTGAACATATGCAGCACCATGGCAGGCAGGCTGTTGGTCTTAGGAAATACAAAGAAATCTGTCTGAAATTGACATTTACTACCATTTCTTGGCACATTTTTATCATCATTTTATTACTCTTGAAGCGTCCCAAAGGACCATGATAGGAAGGCTGTTGGTCTTAAAGAGAGTCACCCATGGTTAAATATATTCTGGATAAGAAAATCTGATACCGACATTTAGGCCATAATGTCTTAATTTTATGGATAACATCCTCTGAAGACCCCAAAACTAGTGTGCGCTGGCAAATAAAAAGTAAAGCCAAAAAAAATGCTGCTACACCACAGGAATACAAAGCTGGTATTGCGAATTTGCGATTGTACATAACTAGTTTCACAACAAGCCGGCACATGCCTGTCTTTTGCAGCATTTATGAGTCTCAACCGTTTTATAGATAGTACAGTAGCCTGGAAAGAGCGCCCCCTACCATAGCTCTCCAGAACAGCTGCATGTCTACAGAGTAGCGAGTCAGTTTGACCACCCTCAGGATCCGGATGAGACGGGCGACCCACAGGGCGCTGACAACCCGGTCAATCTGTCCTGCCGAATTCACAGCGCTAGTAGCAAAAGGAA
The DNA here is from genome assembly GCF_001625305.1 of Branchiostoma belcheri. Taxonomy (NCBI): domain Eukaryota; kingdom Metazoa; phylum Chordata; class Leptocardii; order Amphioxiformes; family Branchiostomatidae; genus Branchiostoma; species Branchiostoma belcheri. The sequence continues at coordinate 89,165 of NW_017803910.1, read as the reverse complement.
TACCTCATTAGGATGGAACAACACAAAGTGTTTCATACTTTTGCCGTACTTCACCAGATGATTACATTTTCAATTGAGGAATTGTGGTTCTCCTTGATGGAGCCTGCAGTTCCAGAACATGCTGCTAGGGGGCCTGAAAGTATGTCACTTATTTCTGAGCATACGAGCTATCTACCATCTAAAATTCGTGCCCCTAACATGTCCAGATCACGAGATATCAAAGCCGGAAGTTCCACTGCAGTTCCATAACAAACCGCTAGAGGCTCAAAATCTAATCATTTCTCATCAAGACCCCTACCCACATACCAAATATTAAGATATTAAGCCTTCTCGAGTTATCGTGTTGACAGACACACACACACACACACACACACACAGGAACGCCAACAAAACATAACTTTCTTGACGAAGGTAATAAGGTAATAAAATTACTGAGTCAACACAGACAGTCACTTACCTGAGCTCTATGCCCACATCCACCAGATACAGAATTATCCCCACAAAGTCCAGAATGTTCATGTAGTCTTTACTGTACCTGCATCGATCTGAACATGCCAGAAAACCTGAGGGCAGAAAATAGAATTATTGTGTTTTTATAAATCAATTTGTAAGATGAAAACGTCACCATTGTTAAACCTTTTCAGTGATGTTCTATTGAAGTTACAAAAGGGGTGGTCAGAAAGGTGTTTTTCTATCGATGCTAGTATCAAAGTCTCTTTTCGTGTGAACATTTTTAACAAGAAACACCGTGCCCCTCTCTGTCATTGTGTCTTTCGCTCTTTAAAGATCTCTCTCACATTCATTCATTCATTTGCACACTCACTCACACTCAAACACACACTCACTCTCTCACACTCACACACGCACGCTCACACAAACACACAGGCTCTCTCTCACACACACACACAATTTTAAGATTTCATAATTTTAATCACCTAAGACTAGTTCCAGTGTGAACCAGGCCACGTAGATGGTCTCTGCTACAAAGAACGGGTTCCTAGTGGCAGGTAGCCTCAGTAGAGTTCCGTTAGCGCCGCTAGTGTAGGTGTAGGTGTGGACCCATGTCTGCACCTCTGGTACCGTCTCTATACACGTCACTAACACACTCATGATGATCATCAGCACAGAGGTGACTGCAGGGGAAAGAGTGCTCGTTTGTTTGTTTGTTTGTTGAAACGTTTGTTTGTTTGCTGAAACGTTTGTTTTTTTGCCTCCAGACGGGGGTTACGTTTTGAGTTACATTGTACATTTTGTGTTCGCACCTATAACTTAAGATCATTTGGATGGATTTATTTTGTAATTTGTCTTAAGCTTGTGATTAGCGGGCCAAGGTAATAGACAGAGAGGATAGCAGGCGTATCCAGTAGATCAAGGAAGCTGGATAAGAAAGTCAACTCCATTGATTAACCGGGACGAGGGGGGGTACAATCTAAGTCACGTTTGGGATTGTGTTCTCGCCGCAAAAGCGCCACCTACATTGGCTACATATAGCCGCGAGAAGCAGTACTCCAGTCAGAAACTCTGAGGAAGGTGTCTAAAACCAAACGTAAGCAACGCGAGAGAAGTAATGCTTGTGTATAAGCAAGAATCAAACTTCCTTAGTATGAAAAAAATATCCCAACATCCCACCTGTGACCAGTTTGGCCATGTAGGATGACCCGGGGTCTCTGAAAAGGCGCCAAATTTTCAGTAGCATCTCGTTCTCAGGGGGCGGGATCTCGTCTGACGACGGCAGTTCCATACCCATCTCCTCTCGGAACCTGGGAACGAGTCATAGCTTGTTAAACTATATAAAGACAGTCACTGTAAATGTACACTTCTGAAAAAACGAGCTTTGGACTAATTTGCATCATTCTTGTCTTGACTTGTCTAACTTTTGTTAGACTTCCACAAAAAATGTCTTTACTGTCCATATCATCAATAGTTAATGCTTATAAACTTGCATTTCCCCTGCAGTCTCTAGTGTGACGAAAGGTAGTAGATGCTACCTGAAACGTCTGACCGTTTCCAAAATCATATCCAGTTGCTTGAGTAACTATTTTTGGCGATATAAATACTTGTTTGGTTGGTGATACTTTAATTTCCTAGCACAGTGATCTCGCCTGACATGTACATGACAAAACTGCTGATCTCCAAGCAGATACTCGAAGGGAACATTCGCAACCCTCCCTATTTTGAATAGTTAGCCATCTTACGCCTTGATCATGTCCTCTCCCAAGTCGTAGAACTCCATCTCGGCCACGAAGACGTCCGAGGGGACTTCTTGAGGACACTTGAGTTCTCCTCCGGTCTGATAGAACTGTAAGATCGCTTCGAAACTTGGGCGATGTCTAAGAGAGAGAAAAATTACATATAATTAAGCGAGATAATATATTTTTATTCCAACATTTATTACAAGACATGGCGACGGCAAACGTTTTTTCAACTTATTTTTATGCCGCCACTAACTCAGCCAAACGCATGAACGGACAATAGACATACTCATTTTCACCTGAGTAAAGTGTGGAAATTCGTGTTAAGTGCCTTTCCTGAGGGCACAAGATTGGTGGCATGGCAGGATTCGAACTCTGGACCTTTTGGTTCCAAGTGGAACGCTCTGTCGTTACGCCACACGACCCCCAAAAATTAATATTCTACAGGACAGGACTATTTTTACTTAAGCTATTGTTAACGTTTGGTTTGAGGTCTTTTTTATGCAGTGGCAGTGGAATTCAAAATGCCCCACGTGAATGAATCGGGTGCCTCTGTTAGAAATTATTACGATGCGTGCCATGGATTCATTTCATATTTACGCCGCAGAAAATTTACGAGTGTCGTGTCATATCCATTCTCATGCGGCGAAATATTCATTAGAAAGATTAAAAATCAATTTTTCATGAACACCTGTAAAAATAGTAGGTCGGCTGACATTACAGAAAACAGATCGTTTGTAACAAAAGTATGGCGACAAATGTTTACACCAATTTTCGATACGTATTCTGTAACTGTATCTGGATGATATGACGAAAATATCTTCTGAAAAGGATAAGGGGCGATTAAATTAAATTTGGAACCTACAGTTTCAATTAGAAGATTGCGTTTTAATTTAGCGTATTCAAACATAATTCCCGCGTATTCAAAGGCATCCATTGAAATTTCAGGGCGGCAAAATTGTAAAACAAAAATATTCTGGATGAGGAAATCTGTCTGATAATGACTTTTGCTGCCATTTCATAGCGCACTTTCGTCATCATTTCATACTCAAAGCGTTTGAAATAGCCCACAAAACAAGCAATAGCTGATTGAGGCGTCTCTTTATTTTTGGGTACCTCCCAGAAATAGCTAGAGCCAGCCTACGATACAAAACAAGCAACCGTTTCCCATCACATTTTAAATTTTGTCTCACAGATATCAGTATACTATGGGATAGGATTGATTCAAATTAGGACATTAAAAGAATGACCAGAAAATTTATTTTGAAAATCCAGTTTTGCCACCCTGATTGGATGCCTTTAAAAAGGATATACATATCTCGGTGTCATATTTACCTGTCGAAGAAGAATTCGTTCCTAGTCGAGTCGTGATACCACCGTAGTCTACGCGGGTCTCCCAACAACGTGTCCGGATACCTTTCTAACGTCTGCAGCGTGGAGACGAACCGCAGCCCGCTCACGTTGATCACGACCCTCTCCGCCGGGCGGGGGAGCGTGGAGCCCCGCGGGTGGGGCGAGTCAGCCTCCGCGTCAAACCTCCGCGGCCGCGCCCTGGTCGCCACCCCTCGTGCCGCCCCTGGCCCACGGGAAAACATGCCTCCTCCTAAAAGAATATCCCAAACTCTCCCTACCGTATCATGTGAGCGCTTCTGTTTCTGCTGTCTCTGCTTCTTTCTTAGATCTGAAACTGCAGTTTGTGACCAAGTGTGCATCGTCAGATGTATCTCCGTGCTTCATGACAACACCGGGGCCTGGCGCGTAAAGTTTACGGCGTCTGCCATCTCACGCACGCCGAAGGGAATGTATACGTACGTGGGCGATTGTTTTCATGACGTCGTTACTACTGAAAAGGTTTCATATAGCGGATAGAATGACCCGAAGCGACGTGTAGGGAGGAAATTGTTTGTGAATATTATGTCTGTGGTATTGTTTTCTCCGGTCGGTACAGATGACAATTCTAGCTTCTTCTTTTCGTGGAGACACAGCTGTGTGGTATCTAATGTAGTTCAGGTATGCTTGGGTTTTCATCTATCGGGAAATGCAGCCCTGGGGCCACTTGAGTTGATAGACAGAAAAAGTATGTGTCTGTCACCATGGTAACTGGTGTTGTAGCAGACAGACACCCTTTAGTGTAGCGGGACAGAGCTGGAGAGGCTGGTCAACATAGAGTTAGAATAAAAAGAGCTGTAGTTTGTTAGGCTAGACCATGTGAAGGTAAACATTATGCATTTGCAAACTAGTTTTCTTTCTTTTGCCTAAATTGTACATGTACATGTCTTTTCTTTCCGTACCTGGACACCTAGACCCACGAACTGCACATTCTGGTGCTTAAAACAGCTAGCAGAGGTGTTTATACTTTTTTTGCTATCCTTTCCAACTTGTGTGGGGCTACATGCAAATAAGCGTTCATGATATATAATACAGGACCAAAGCTGTGTTAGGGATATACTAATCAGCACCTTGGAGAGTAACCCTTGCATCGTACTAACTGCAGCAACTGTATAAACCGCTAGGCGCGCACCTATAGGGTGGTAACTCCTCTGGCATATTATTCAGACTACTAGGCCACATTCTACACATTTTATTTTGGAGCAACACACTTCGGTTATGTGTAACAATGACATCACACTCATTAAGCATTACTTACATACACATACAAACGCCTGGCTACAGTGTGGTCACAGATGTCAAAATCACAGGACTCAAACAAGTAGGACTATCATAGTAGCCTCCTATATTTCTAGAATCCAATGGATTTTCTACTATATTTTCAGAAGCCAATGGTTTAGTTGACCAGTTTTTACTATTTTTTTCATCCAGCAACCCATTGGAGTCTGTTACAGACTAGGACTATAGAGAAAATATACATGTCTATCAGCCTACTATTCTTCTTTTTGAAAACAACCTCAGACGTCTAGATTTAATACGTTTATGATACATATCCCCCCTCTATATATTATCACAAAAATGATACAAACTCTTGACAATACTTTGCTAGCATTTCTGTTCAATACAACTTGGTGAAGAGCACAACTTAAGAAATCTAATAGTTATGATGAATAGTATCAGGGATGTGTTTTCTTATGTCGAAACGATATAGTATTGTTTCGACCATGAACTGAAAAGTCCACAAAAACATTCTTTACACTTCTACAGCGAAATTAAGTCCTCTGAAGAACAAACGAATTCAGAGTAAGTAGATAAACGTATAGATGTCAAATGGTTGACTAGTGAGCTCAAGAGGAGTGGTATGGGGACGTTTTAGTCGCCAACTGCAGGTCGTTTTTAACCGGCAAAATGTTTTCTTTAATAAATCTAGCAATTGTGCCGATCATAATGGAAAGTTTCTTGCTTTTTGCTTCAACGATTGAACAAAAATTGCTTTGATTTTAAAGTTGAAAATGTTAGGGAAATACGAATTTTGGTGGGAAGATGGTAACAGTGTTATCATCTACGTCAGTCACCACCAACTGTCCTCCCGGTCCTAGAGCGATGCCCCATGGGCTGTTCATCCTAACGACGGTGCGGACAAACTCCCCGCGGCTTGTGAACATGTCTATCCGCCCGTTTCCGCCGTTAGCCACGATGACTCGACCCGAGCTGTCCGCACAGATGCCCCGGGGAAGTTTCAGTTCGCCCTCGCTGCGTCCAGATCTTCCGAATTCGTATAGCCAGCGTCCGGAGTGGTTGAAGACCTGGACATTGCTGTATTTATAGTCTGTGACGAGGGTCCTTCCTCCGTGGTGCGTAGCGAATAAGAACTGATGAAATTTTCGAGGATTGGCCAGTACCATGCTCATGTAGAATGAGCCGTTTGGATGAAACATCATAATTTCCCCATGCACAACATGTAGGATCACGATGATTTTATTGTTGCGCACGTCTACAGTCATGGCAATGTCTTTTGACCAACCACGCACGCCGAAGTTGGTCAGAGGTACGCCGTCCCGGCTGTACTGTACCACACGTACAGGGTGGTCATAAATATATTTCTTTTGTCCCACTACCCACACATGACCCTCTCCGTCAATAGAGACATCTCTAGGCCGTATTTTCTCTTCGCCCTTCGTTGAGACATTAGTTGGAAAGAGACGCAGAAATTCCCCGTTGATGTTGAAGACTTGGATTCGTGTGTTGTACCTGTCGGTCACGAATATCTCATTGTCGGCAGACACGGCCACTGCGCGGTTTTCCCAAAACTCGCCCGGGGCTGATCCTGTGCCGCCAAAGATGATCTTCTCTGTCTGAGAGTTCAGTCCATGGGTTTCTGTAATAATAATGGATTAAAAAAAGTTTAAAAATTCACCGCTCGAAAAGGTAATGTATTCCTCGTAACTATGAAATCACATTGAAGTCTGACGACTTGAATTCAATACAAATGCAGTGATGTCGTAGACCTATTGCTACATTTTAGGTTTTACTGTAACAGTTGTGATGCTGGGTTACCGGCCTGCGATCCGTCCGTGCTGCGTTAGCATTGGGTAGGGGTTAGCCAATCAGATACTTCCCTTCTGCTGTTGATAGTTGCTAGCCAATCACTTCGCCTATTTGGCCGCAGGGGCGACTTGGCTGGCAGGAGACGATCGCGATTGGCCAGCGCTAACGCAGCAAGGACGAATCGCTGGCCGGTATATACATGGACCTAGCCTGAGAGTTACCTTGTGAGCTGTCTAAGGTTGATGGTGCTTCGGTGCTTTGTGCGTTGTTCGAGGTTTTGAACAGCTTGGCACGTTGTGAACCGCTGATGGTCGATGGAAATGTGACATCTTGAGGGTTGTTGGAACTCTCAGTGTACAGCTTCACCGTAGCACGTTGCGAAATGTTGAATGTTGGTGTCAGTGGGGCATCTTGCAGTTTGACGAAAGTTGATGACACCTGAAGACGATATGATAAGTTCGTACATGAGTTTTCAAGAGCAAGAGAAAACGACATATGTACATGTATCATAACACAAACTTATGATATGGATGAACACACTTAAAACATATGTAGCATATTTGATATATAAGAATGGTTACAGTTTTGGTCAGTGTTGTAGATAAGCAATCAGTATAAAAAGAAATTGACGGAAGTTGAGGTAAGTCTTCTCGATCTCACCGTAAACATGAACATAGGGTCAGTCTTTTCAGTCCTCTCATAACTGCAGTTGGTAGGATGGCCGCCAGGGGTGTAGGTAGTGCCCACAGCTGATGTCGGCTGCAGATAGATTAACACATCGGCAGTTGGTTACACTAGAGGCTGAGATCGATGAGCGACACAATATTTCACAGATCACTTAGCTCAACATAGTTTGTAGATAACGATTTCATCGTTAAAGCTTTAAGCCATCTTTCTGATCAAAAAGTCTTTTTTGTATCAAAGAAATTACCTACAACTAGCAAAAAAGACGAAAGCAAAATACCATTTGAATATCCTGGTTGCTCCCGTTGAAGTATAGCCAGGCAATGGCCCAGGCGAATAGCAGTACCGCCAGGCAGGCAACGGTTACTGCCGCTACGCACATCCGGCGATATGTGCAGCCTAAGTTTCCTATCAGGGGTTTGATAAAGTAGAAAAACATCATCTAAGAAAAGGTTGTCTGGGGCCAAGATAGGAATTGCTGGTTGGGTGGCTTGACTGTTATGACGATGTGTGACTCAAATAATTGGTTAACATGAATATTGGACTATTGCTAACGCTAATTGGAAAACGTTGCAATAGGGTTACATAAAAACAGGAATCCTACACAGGTATAAACTGGTATAACAAAGGGCCTGAGCCGTGATGCAAATAAATATTGCTTCTTGACACCCAAAGCATTATCTGGCAGACAAAGATGTCAGTGACAAATGTATCAGTCTTTTCAGATTGTAAACCAGCAAACGAGTACTTAAAATGTAATTGTCTCTTACCCTTAGCCGTGTCCTTGGGAACGTTTGGCAGGTACATCGGATTCGGCTTCAGAGCTTTTTGAAATGCCGTGTAAGCATCATTCCTGGCCGAGTTACCCTCTGTCATGCCTGCAGCTGTAGGGATGTCATTGCTGGGACCAGAAACACTGTTTTCATTTTGTAAAAGTTCCTTTGGTCGCGTTTCTCCGGACCCCCGATCTTGCTGCGATGAATCCTCGTCATCTGGACACATGTACGCAGTAGCGTATGGTTTGATGCCGTCTATTTGTCCGTTCACGTCTGCAGTACCGACTGCTGTTGATATGGTGTTGCCATCATCATCATCCTGGTACCTAACAGCGTATGGCTGGATGTGAAGATCGTCATCACTGATGGCTGACCTTAGCGTGGTCACATCGTTGTGCTGTGTAGCGCCATATGCCTGCAAGCACACATCGTCATCACTTCTAGCTGGCGAGGCGGCTGTTTCGTCGTCTTGGAGACGGGCAGCAGCTGTGTATGGTTTACTGTTGTTGGTTGGCTTTGAGACGGGTTCGTCAACGTTCTGGTACGTAGCCAGTGTGTGCGCCTGAATCGCTGCATTGTCATCATTGCTTGCTGGTGTGATGGTGGGCTCGGGCTCGTCAACTTTACCACGTGAAGCGGCATGTGGCTGGACGTTGGGGGTGTCCATACCTGAACTGAACGCGTCCGGTTTATGGCCGCCAACGCTTGGCTGGTGCGGCGTCTGGACGTGTTGTGGGTACATCGGGTTGGGATCCCGGACTTTTTCTGCTTCTATTTCAACCGAATTCGGGGTGGTTTGTTTATAAGTGGGGTTCGGGTTGCCGACGTTTTCTGCGTCCATTTGAATCGAATTCGGGGTGATTCGTTTATATGTAGGATTTGGGTCCCTGGCGTTTGAATTTGAATCTGATTGAAGCGTGTTGAGCGGATGACAGGTGTCACTTTTAGCGTCACCATCATCCTTCAACGGGTCACATCCTCGTATGTTGATTGAGACATCAGTGGCGCTGCTTGAAGCTGGTTCTGTTGGAAAGGGGTCTGTACGTGAAGTTTCCGCTTGCTCCGATCTTGTCTTGTAAAGCGCCATGTCGGTGAAAGGTTGCTGGTCTTGAACAATCCGCAGGTAAATACAAGACTGAGAACTGTCTGCAAATGAGCAATGACAGTGATACACGTTACTTCTAATTTTGTAGACTACGTTGCAGTGTGCATATCCATAGGTAAACGCTCTTTTTTAATGTAATTGATTAACCATTTCCTAACATTAACTAGAAGTGCCAGACAATCAAGTTCAATCATTCAACTTAGTAATACATAATTGCAGTCATGGCTTCCTTTCCTTCATTTTCACGAGGGCCATACTAGATCTTTTGAGGGAGTTTGTTCATTTTTTTTAAGTCATACTGAACGTTTCTTTTTGTATGAATCTAACTAATGTGTTGAAATTTACGGTATATACAGGTATCCGCAGGTAAATACAAGACTGAGACTGTCTGCAAATGAGCAATGACAGTCACGTTATGATACACGTTATGATCGAAACAGAAATATTTGTAGACTACACCGCAGTGTGTAAACTAATTAGTAAATGCCATTTTTTTACCTTCAGATGTAATTCATTAACCGTTTCTCAACACTTGTAGGAAGTGCCAGACAATCATCGAAGTTCAATCATTGAACTTAATAAGACATAATTGCAGTCATGGCTTCATTTCCTACATTTCCACGAGGGGCCATACTAGATCTTTTGAGGGAGTTTGTTCGATATTTGTTACGTCATACTAAACATTAGACCACAATGTTGTTTGGGTGCCCAGCTCTGAAGAAATCGTTCTAAAGACCACAATCTTCTGTATTTTTCCGTAACACCATCCTCAGTAATGCCGAAGTCACCATACGTTGTTTTTTTTACAATTATCACCTAAATACGTCGACTGGGAACTGTCTGCAAAGGTAACAATCATTGATGACAGTCACTTTATGATACACGATCGAAACAGAAATTGTTCTAATACTTATTTCTCTGGTAGACTACGTTGTAGTGCGTATGCTCATTAGTACACTCTCTTGTTTTCCCATCCGGTATACTGTCTAGTAATTCATTAACCATTTCCCAACACTAATTTGAAGTGAAGTGCCAGACAATCATCGAAGTTCAATCATTGAACTTAGCAATGCATAATTGCAATCATTACTGTTACTCAAGTTCGTGCTTAAGTTACCTTATTTTAATTTGCCCCTTGATTGTACATAGGTTTTCTTCAGTGATTACTTTATGTTGTATTATATTGTTATTATTTTATTGTGTTTGGGGATTGCCCCCCAGGGTGCAAGGAAAACCGCCCTCCAGGGCGATATGTTCTCTGGTTAAATAAACAATAAACAAATAAACAAAATTTCATTTCCTTCGTATCTTTCATTTTTACAGACGGCATGCTATATCTTTTCAGGGTAGAAGACTCTGAACTATCTGCAAAGAAGCAATGGCAGTCACGCTGTGTTGTATACTTTATGATCGAAATGGAAAGGACTACTTCCTTATTCGAGTTTTTTTGTAGACTACAGTACATTGAAACATTTTTTTTACCTCCGTCGTAATTTATTGAGCATTTCCCAAAATTGATTTTTTTAAGTGCCAGATATTTATTGCAGTTCAATCATTCAAATTGTATCATTGTAATCATGTCTGCCTCATTTCTCTTGTATGTTTAATTTCCACAAAGGGCCATGTCATATCTATTGAGGGAGTTCGTTCAATTTATCTAACCTCGCACCGAATATTTTCTTTGTGAGAATCTATTTGAGAAGAAACTTTAGACGGCAATGTTGTTGGAGTGTCCAAGTCTATAGAAATCGTTGTATATAGACCACGAACGTAGCGATGACAGCCTATAGAACCTCGTATAGTTCTAAAAATGACTTGGACTTCTATATCCACGGGTTACCGCGTCAAAGGTTTCCCTACTCAGAGGTTTCCGCAATGCTATTTTTTAATTACGGTTTCATAAGTGCCACTGATAACGATTTATACATTTTGTACTCACTGTGTGCCTGAGTATTCAGTTCGCCTTCGGGCTTAGCCAGCTGGTACACGAAGAAAGCAGTGATATTAGTTTGAGAAGTGAGAAGACCCCAGTTCAGGTACTATAATTGTGATGCCGGGATGCCTCTATGGTTAATGATGTCTGGTGACGACATTCAATAAGTAGAGTATGAATGAAATCATTTATGGAGCGAACTATCTTACATAGGAACGTAACTTTAAAACTTTCTCTGTTTTTCTTTGTTAAGAGTCTTGGTTTATTCACGAAATACAAATCGTCTACTGGTCACTTTTCATGGAGGGAAGACCTCAGGGCGTTTCTATGCACACGAGTAATTAAAGTTAACGTTTGAAACCCCCTATATGTAAAGTAGTCCGGCCCAAGTGTTGCATAAATGATTTCGATCCAACTCTACATATTTAATGTCATCATCACCAGACGCCATTTACCATAGACGCACTTCCTGCTCTTCAACTAGACTGGAGTCCTCTCATTTCACTACCAATTTCTGAACCTGAAGGTGGCCTGAGACACACAGTGAGTACAAAATATATAAATCGTTATCAATGGCGTTTGTGATGTTTGTCCATCAATAATCGTGACCGTTGTATACTTGCTACATCCTCTCATACACGTACTAGGCCCGCCGCTTGTGCCTGCAGTATGGGTGACCCCCGGGTCTATGACGCGAGTATACAACGAAGTGCGGACGAAATTCTTGAATCATGCATATAGCTAAAACGACTTTATGTGAGAGGTAGCCAGGAGTAAACTGCGCTATGTGGTATAGAAATATATCAGGTTTCTGACAGTATGGTTTTGGATCGTGAAGATTTTCCTGTATAAATGCACCGCATTACGCAATGTTCAACGTTTCAGGGTGAGCCGACTGCAGTTCAGTTGACCTCCACAGGAGACCATATAAAAGAGGCCGTCAAAATGTTAAAAACATAACTATTTTTGTTTTCAGTTCTTTTGTATATTATACCGTCAACAGATTAGATAGATTCATACACAAAGTAAATGTTCAGTATGACGTAAAAAATTGAACAAACTCCCTCAAAAGATCTAGTATGGCCCTCGTGAAAATTAAGGAAAGGAAGCCATGACAGCAATTATGTATTACCAAGTTGAATGATTGAACTTGATTGTCTGGCACTTCTAGTTAATGTTGGGAAATTGTTAATCAATTACATTAAAAGATAGCGTTTACCTATGGATATGCACACTGCAACGTAGTCTACAAAATTAGAAGTAACGTCTATCACTGTCGTTGCTCATTTGCAGAAAGTTCCCAGTCTTGTATTTATTTGCTGATCATCCAAGACCAGCAACCTTTCACCGACATGGCACTTTACAAGAAAAGTTCGGAGCAAGAGAAAACTTCACGTACAGAGCCCTTACAAGCAGAACCAGCTTTAAGCAGCGCCACTGGTGTCTCAATCAACATAAAGGATGATGGTGACGCTAAAAGTGACACCTGTCATCCGCTCAACACGCTTCATTCAGATCCAAATTCAAACGCCAGGGACCCGAATCCCACATACAAACAAACCACCCCGAATTCGGTTGAAATAGAAGCAGAAAATGTCCGGGATCCCAACCCGATGTACCCACGACACGTCCAGACGCCACACCAGCCAAGCGTTGGCGGCCACGAACAAGACGCGTTCAGTCCAGGTATGGACGCCCCCAACATCCAGCCACATGCCGCTTCACGTGGTAAAGTTGACGAGCCCGAGCCCACCATCACACCAGCAAGCAATGATGACAATGCAGGGATTCAGGCGCACGCACTGCCTACGTACCAGAACGTTGACGAACCAGTCTCAAAGCCAACCAACAACAGCAACCCCCGCGCCCAACCATACACTGCTGCTGCCCGTCTCCAAGACGACGAAACAGCCGCCTCGACAGCTAGAAGTGATGACGATGTGTGCTTGCAGGCATATGGCGCTACACAGCACAACGATGTTGACACCACGCTGAGGTCAGCCATCAGTGATGACGATCTTCACATCCAGCCATACGCTGTTAGGTACCAGGATGATGATGATGGCAACACCCTATCAACAGCAGTCGGTACTGCAGACGAGAATGGACAAAAAGACGGCATCAAACCATACGCTACCGCGTACATGTGTCCAGATGACGAGGATTCATCGCAGCAAGATCGGGATTCCGGAGAAACGCGACCAAAGGAACTTTTACAAAACGAAAACAGTGTTTCTGGTCGCAGCAATGACATCCCTACAGCTACAGGCATAACAGAGGGTAACTCGGCCAGGAATGATGCTTACTCGGCCTTTCAAAAAGCTCTGAAGCCGAATCCAATGTACCTGCCAAACGTTCATAAGGACACAGCTAAGGGTAAGACACAATTACATTTGAAGTTGCCGTTTGCTGGTGTACTATATGAAAAGACTGATACATTGTAACGGTGAATTTACCTTACCTTAGACCTTGGTTCCTCCTGTACAGACGTCTATAATCTGCCAGAGAGATTTTTGTTGCATCTACTTGTAATACTCCACAGCAGATAGTACCTGTGGATATGTTTGCACTACTCTTTTTACGGGACCCTATTGAAACGTTTCCCAGCCAGCGTTAGCATTAATAATAATAAAATATTAGTGCGATTCAAATCGCCAACGTGACCAATTATTTGAGTCACACATTGTCATCACACTCACGCCACCCAACCAGCTATTTACATCTTGGCCCTCGGCCAGCTTTTTTTCAAAGGCATTTCTTGTTTATATTTCTATTGTATTAATCCCTTGATAGGAAACTTAGGCTGCACATATCACCGGGTGTTCATAGCGGCAGTAACCGTTGCCTTCCTGGCGCTACTGCTCTTCATATGGGCCATTACCTGGCTATACCTCAACGGGAGCAACCAGGATATTCAAATGGTACTTAGCTTGGGTTTTTTGCTAGATTTAAGTAATTTCTTTGATACCAAAAAGATTTTTCGATCATTTTTAGCACAGAAAAGCAATAAACAATAGCTTAAAAACAGTTAGACTGATAAAATGGGTGTTTGTATATAAACTATGTTGAGCTAAGCTATCTGTCAAATATTTAGTCGCTCATCAGTTTCTAGTGTGAGCAACATTGCGTTAATCTGTCTGCAGCCGACATCAGCTGTGGGTACAACCTACACCCCTGGCGGTCATCCTACCAACTTCAGTTTTGGGAGGACGGAAAAGACTGACCTCATGGTCATGTCCACGGTGAGAAGACTTACCTCAACTTCCGTCAACTTCTTTCATAATGATTGCTTGTCTACAACACTGACCAAAAGCATAACCATATGCATTCTCATATGTCAAATATGGTACATATGTTTCGTAAAATATGTTCTTAAATATTGCAAATTTGTTGTCTTCAGGTGTCTTCAACCTCCGTCAAACCACAGAATGTCTCACTGACACCAACCTTCAACAGCTCACAACGTGCCAATGTGACGCTGCCCACTGTGATCTCCAACAGCCCACAAGTTGCCACAGAACCATCAACCTTCAACAGCTCAGAAGGTACAAAATGTGTAACTTCATTCTGTCATGCCAGTCTAGGCCTGCTGTATGTAGATAGTATACACTATATCAAGCAACATCCCTGGCGTACCGGCCTGCGATTCGTTCCCGCAGCGTTAGTGCTGGCTAGCCGTCTCCAGCCAACCACGTCTCTCCCTGGCTTCAAGAGGCAACGTGATTGGCCAGAAACTTCCCCTCCAATAGCAGAAGGGGAAGTATCTGATTGGCTGACGGCTGGCCTGCGCCAACGCAGGGAGAAGGACGCATTGAATGCCGATATATGTGCCAGTACTAAAACTGTAAAACTTGAAATGTAGCAACAGCTCTCTAGCTATTTCGTATCCGAATATCACTGAATTTGCATTGAAAGCTAGCCGCCAAACTTCTTTACGAGGAATTGCCTTTCGGAGCGGTGATTTTAGAACCCTGTAATCATTTATTACAGAAACCCATGGAGTGAACTCTCAGACAGAGAGGATCATGTTTGGACGCACAGGATCACGCCCGGGCGAGTTTTTGGATAACCGCGCAGTGGCCGTGTCTGCCGACAATGAGATATTTGTAACCGACAAGAGCAACGAACGAGTCCAAGTCTTCAACATCAACGGGGACTTTCTCCGCCTCTTCCCAACTCACGTGTCGGTGAAAGGCGAAGATAAAATGGAGCCTAGCGGTGTCTCTATTGACGGAGAGGGTCATGTGTGGGTAGTGGGACAAAAGAAATATATTCATGACCACCCTGTACGTGTGGTACAGTACAGCCGAGACGGCGTACCACTGACCAACTTTGCCGTGCCTGTCAAGAGTTCAACCCTGAGCATTGCCATGACGGTGGACGTGCCCAACAACAAAATCATCGTGATCCTACGTGGAGAAATCCAGATGTTTCAACCAAACGGCTCATTCCACGGAAGAATGGAACTGCGTCACCCTAAAAAATGGCACCAGTTCTTGTACGCCACGCACCACGGAGGAAGGACCTTCGCCACCGATTATTCATACAGCAATGTCCAGGTCTTCAACCACTCCGGACGCTGGCTATACGAATTCGGAAGATATGGACACAGCGAGGGCGAACTGAAACTTCCCCGGGGTATCTGTACGGACAGCTCGGGTCGAGTCATCGTGGCTAACGGCGGAAACGGGCGGATAGACATGTTCACAAGCCGCGGGGAGTTTGTCCGCACCGTCGTTAGGATGAACAGCCCATGGGGCATCGCTCTAGGACCGGGAGGACAGTTGGTGGTGACTGACGTAGATGATAACACTGTAAACATCTTCCCACCAAAATTCGTATTTCCCTAACATTTTCAACTGTAAAAACAAAGCAATTCGAAACAAGAAAGGCACATTTTCATCATTCACAATTACTAGGCTTTTATTAAAGGAAAGGCTTTTCAGATTAAAGACATCAAATGTCCTCATGACATCCCTCTTGAACTCACTGATAAACGATTTGGATCCTATTCATGTCTTTATGTACTTACTCTTTTATTTATCTTTTTATTTATTTCATCTTATAAACAACTGGGTAGCCTTTACAACAGTAAAATTGTTGATTTCCAAAAGGGCCCAGCAGGGACACATAAACAATATAACATAACATAAACACAACATAAAGCAATTTGTATAAAAGTAAATTAAACATAACTGAGAAAAGTTAACAGAGATCAGTATAACTGAAAATCAGTATGACTGAAAAGTTAACAAACGATACAACATATATAAACGGCTGAACAGAAATATACAAACCAAAATGTCAAAATCATAATCGTGATCCATAATCGTGTCCAAATAACCGTTCCGAGGTCAAAAAAATTGTTCTCCAGTGGATTGAATTTCGCTGCATACGTAGAAGTGGAAAGAACCTCAGGGTTTTTGTGGAGTTTTAAGTTCATGGTCGAAACAATACCGTATATTGTAGAACAGAACACATTCCTTATACTATTTATCGTAACTAGTGATTTTGTCAAGTTGAACACTTCACCAAGTTGCATTGGACATAAAAGCGCTGCCCAGCAAAGAATTGTCAAGAGTTTGTATAATTTTTGTGAAAATATTACAAGAGGATATTATTATATTATAGAAAACGTATTGAATCTAGACGACTGAAGTTGTTTTCAGGAAGAAAGCTGATCTGTTCGGCTAACTGATCTGGCGTATTGTTCAGTAATTTGTTCATCTATTTCCAGAAACTCATCGGAGTCTAGTAGAGACTACTATAATAATAGTCCTACTTATTTAGATCGTGTGATTGTGAGATTTGTGACCACCCTGAAGCCAGGCGTTTTTTTATGTGGTAAGTAATAATTAGTGAATGTAAAAATTCTGTATACCCTAAATGTCTTATTGAATTGATGTCGTTCAACACTATGTAACGAAAATATATTGATGAATAATGGCTGTGTATGAAAAGTGGCTAATATGAATGAGCTTTATCACTTGACAGTCTTATGCGTACGATGTACATCCGTACGATGTACATGTATAGTAAAGACTATTTATAGTTATGTTGTTTAAAAACAACATAACTATAAAGCTAAACAACAATGTAATTAGAGCCACAAAATATCGTACCGTGTTGTTTGAGTTACCATTCAATTAATGTGAAGTGGACGAGATGATTTGGTCTCACTTTTAGAATGAGGTGCACAAAAAAAGAACTAGGCGGATATATGGGTTGGACATAACAGTACATGTGAAATATTGGTCTGTGTGTCAGACATGGTGAAGCGTGTCTAAGTGACTAATAGCAGCATTGCACGGTCTGAAGTTTTTCCTGAATATTTCTAACTTACATTTATTGACATGTTGATGTAGGTTTATAATCATTTTAATGAATAATCTGTGTTAGCTTATGATTCATCATGATTGTTTTGTCCCTACAAGCATAGTGACTGCTGTACCTTGTACCATTGTGCTAAAGTGAGTGTTAACGTCTTTCCAATTTGGGCTGTATCATTAATTGCAAAAAAAGTACTAGTGGAATGTATCTGAGGTCAAAATACTTATTTCTGCATTACTGCACTGGTACAGGTAACAGCACTGCAATAATTGGAGTAGTATGTTTGGACATAAATGATGTAAAGTACATGTAGACAGGAACAACATGAAGTTGGTTTTATTTCACCTGGATTGCCACAATGCAATAAAGGTTGAGCACAGACACCAATGCTGATTTTGTGCACAGCATGTTTAACATAGTATGTTTGTTGCAACACACAGAATATATATTTCTGCTTTTTACATTTTACAGGTTACAATGATAGTAGAATTGGAATATCTCAGCTCTAGAAATACAAACCTGCATGTACCGTATTTTCACTGTTACTCCATGACAATTTAATTTGAAGGTTCTTATAGTTATATTTTGTCGAGTCTAATGCAATAGGTATTAAAGTTACATCCAAACATATGCAACAAAGTAAGGTGGGAAACAAAATACTGTCATCGTTATTAAGCATATAAAACACAATTATTACAGATGCAAGGAAGATCAGGTGGGTTACATCCAAACATTTGCAACAAAACATGGGAAAGACTGTGGAAGAATCAATATCTGGATGAAGTAACCTAACTCCAACTCTGAGACTCAATGGTACACTTGTGCATAAGGCTAAGCACAAACTCACAACATGCAAGAAAGCGGTTTCCTGACACAGACAATCATATCTTAAAGTCCTATTACCATGCGAATACATGTACACCTTCAAAAGAAGTAATAGGACAATTTTTATAGCAATAATCATGTACACCTTTAACACCACTATATTTCACTACCTCAGCACGCTTACAGCTCATCCTTGTTCTCTGTGCCTTGTCCGTACTCGTACACATACTGGTGTTCAGCTGTGATCAGTAGCGTCGCCACGACAGGACCCTCGGTCTCGTACGACCACACCATACGCCCGGTCTCACGGTCCACACAGAAGACAGGCCCGGAGTTGGAGCCGATGTACACGCGGCCGTGTTTGTCCAACCTGGGGCTGGACCAGATCTCTTCACCAGCTGGAAACTTCCATACAACAGAACCATCTGGAACAAGAATTCAGAGATCTCACACCTCCATGATATATTTAGATCTTGTGTGATGGTGACCTCATTTACCATGGTGTCTACAAGTCTTTCTTTATTGTACAAAACTTGGAATCACCACCACCAGTTGTCAGCTGTCAAGGAGGTCATGTAACAAAAAAACACCTGTGAAAACATCGAGTGCTAGCAGATGAAGTGGTTAATGACTTACTCCCTCTGGGACAGACTGAACCCAACCATATCCATTACAAACTGATCAAAAGGCCCTGAAGCTGAAACACACACACACACACGCACACACACACACACACACACACACACACACACACACACACATGCACACACATGCACACACAAACACAAACACATAAACACAAATGTCTAAATCTTGGAAACTCCTTCAATAATTGAAAAGGCACAAGTCACCCATTCTGTGCTGTGTGTTGTTGATATGTGTTGACATTGAGACAAGAACTGAGGGTATGGCTGACCTTTTTGTTTGAGTTTGAGGAGAGCTAGCTGGCCTTCACCAGAGCCGATGTACAGGTACCCCTCGTTGTCCAGAACTGGTGAAGACATGATCTCACCCCCGAACACCTTCTCCCACTTTAGCTTCCCTCGCCTGATGTCCACAGCCATGACTGACCCTGCAATTGTGCCTGTGAAAGCAGGTCAAGAATGGGAAACAACATACAAAGTCATTATTCTGTTACATTGCCCTGCATACAACAAGCAAAGCCGGGCCCTTGTCTGCAATCAACTGAGAACTGCAGACATAGATAAAATCATACTCTTAGTAGGCTCTATCTTTGATTTGGACAAGCCAGTATCAACCTGTTACTTACTTTGTCTCTGTCAGTTATATACTATGTAATGTTAGAAGGACTTTGAAACAAGAATTTAAATGGTGTAGTGATGTGAACAGGGGAACCTAGTGGCAAAGTTTTTAGCTTTTCGTGGGAAATTTTTAGTATTATGTTGCCAATGTTGGATTGTGTAGGGAGGTTTGCGATTTTTCAACTTATCTACTTTTTGACTTATCATCTTTTAAAAATAAATAAAAATTGAAGCAACAAATCTGAGAAGCAACAAATGAAATTGGTGTGTCCTAAATAAAAGTAAACAAACAAACAAACTCTAACCCACCAACAAACAGTGTGCCATCCCTGCTGATGACAGGAGTAGAGTCCATGCCGTCATGGTCCTCCCCGAGGTCAAACTTCCTGACCAGACTGCCGCTGTCTGCCCGGAGAGTGTAGATATGGGAGTCCTGAGAGCTGTAGTACACGTACCGACCGTCAGGGCTCAGGGTCGGGGCTGCCCAGATAGGACCTGCTGCTTTGAAGGACCAGGCAGGAATCCCTGTGAAAAAAAAAGAGATTAAGAATGTATCTGTAGAAGCAGAAGAAGAAGAAGAAAGCATGGGGCATGGGGTATTATTATTTTTACACAAATGGTATAGACTCTCACCTGGTTCTATCAAACACCTTCCTCACAGCTTCTGAATGTGGCATACTGCTTCTCACTGCTATGTTTTGTGTTCTAATAATGTCTACCTTCTTTGGATACAGATAGTTGGTATGTCTTTAATGTAATATGTAACAGGGGAAGCAGGTATTTATTGTAAACTTGCCTGTTATCCAGGTAATACTAGTTACATGTATGTCAACTATAGTCAGATATTGTCTTATTTTGGTACCATGGGCATTTTAAAGGAAAGATGAAAAGAGCTAATTTTTGTATGCAAATGCATTTTTTTAACTTGATGTAATTCAGTGCTTTTCTTTAAATGGGAGGGGACTGACTACTTCAAATCTGTCCTAGAAAGGGGCTAACTTACCATAATTTGATAGGAATTTTGGGTAAAAACATTGAAGTTTGTTACCTGTTTGTGAATCCAGTGCAAAGGCGTTGAAGTTAGTTGCTGACATCGTTCCCACGTACACCAGCCGACCGTCGTGTCCGATAGCGGGGTGTGTCCAGATCTCTCCGCCCAGGTCACGTGACCACTTCACGCTCCCGTCTGGCGTGAAGGCGTACATCTGGTTGTCCAGGGTGCCGATGTAGACCGTACCATCCGCACCAACCGAGGGGGAGCAAGTAACTGAGGCACCTGCAACAGATACAACAATTAGTACTTCATAATATTAGTATTACATTAAGAACAACAGGCAACCTTGATCATTGGCCTTGTTGAGTTACATGTATGTAAGACTTGGATATGAACTATAGTTCCATGACCTCATACCTTTACCAAATACATTGTAATGTTAACCTTTATGACTGACGAAGTAGTAACTTTCAAGATTAGATAAAGGTGGAGAGATATTAATTTTCCTCACTAATTGGCATAGGTAATAAAGGTGCTAACACACCAAATAAATGCAAGAAATACTTTAAAAATGACAAAATTTTCTAAATTTTAGCAGATTTAGAGAAATAGCTACACTATAAATGTGTTGTCCAATGGATAGTCAAACTTACATTTATCAGGATGAATTAAAAAAAAAACTGTACAAAATGTGCACAAGTGACTTGACTTACAAGTAGGAGGTTGATATCTTAACACTGAAGCTATATTACAAACCTGTTTTATATCTCCAAACAACCTGCCCGTCTTTAGCATGTAAGGCGTTCACATGTCCATCCTCTGTCCCAAAGTACACCACAGACTGATCAGGGCTGAAGGCAGGAGAAGAACCAAGATCCTTCTCTATAGGAAATGGGAGAAATGTCAGGAATGAACATGAGTTTATTAAGCACATCAGAGATTTTCAAAGTTAGTTTTCTGGTCATTCTTTTAATGTAGTAAGTTGAATCAGTCCTATCTCATAACATACTGATATCCGTTAGGTAAAAATGACACTGATGGAAAATAGTTGTTTGTTTTGTATTGTGGATAGTGTTCAACACCATGGAGAGGTCTATTTACCTATGTGTGGATGGTGTTCAGCACCAAGGTCAGGTCTGTTTACCTATGTGTGAATGGTGTTCAACCCCAAGGACAGCCATGTTTGTGTGTGGATGGTGTTCAACACCAAGGACAGCCATGTTTGCCTTTGTGTGGATGGTGTTCAGCAACAAGGGTAGCTATGTTTGTGTATCGAAGGTGTTCAGCACCAAGGACAAGTATGTTTACCAGTGTGTGGATAGTATTCAGCACCAAGGACAGGTATGTTTTTGTCTGGATAGTGCTCAGCACCAAGGACAGGCATCTTTTTGTGTGGATGATGTTCAGCACCAAGAACAGCAAAGAAAGATTACCCATGCCATTGACACATTCTTGTTACTGGTGTTGTATTCCACCTTGACTAACCTGTAGTAAATGTCCACTTGACTTTTCCAGTCTCCCCATCCAAGGCATACATCTTGCCATCATCAGAACCAACAAAAATGGTCTCATCTTCCAAATTCACTGCTTCGAGTAACTTTGTTCTCTTCTGGTCTTTACTGTTCTTCTGTACTTTGATGTCTTGTTGTTTGCTGTCTTCAGGGCTCCCTACAATCCTGCCCCACTCCTTGTCATCTGTGTAAACAGAAGGTACACCGTCCTCATCTATCTTCACAGGAGTTATCTTTTCGTCAATAATGCGGACACTGAGCTCATTCAGTTCCATGTTGAGCACCTGAAGGTTATTTAGAATGTGCTCCTTCTTCACAGACTTTGGGATGATGACCACGCCTTTCTGTAAGGCCCACCGCAGGACGATGTTTGCCACGGGGATGTCTAAGGTTTTGGAAAGTTTCGCCAAAATGGAACTTGTCAGGACGGGGTTCTTCGTCCGCTCCACAGCTTTCCTCCTAAATATCCAGTCCGTCCACATGCCGCCGAGCGTGCTGTAACCCTGGTACACGATCCCGTGCTGTTCGCAGAAGTCTCTTGTGGCCTCGTCGCGATAGAACGGGTCAAACCAGTTCTGAACGACAGATACGGGAACCTCCGCCATGGCTAGTAGCTTCTCCAGCTGTTTCGGGTAGAAGTTGCTCACGCCCAGGCTGCGAACTTTGCCCTTGTTATGCAGCTCCTCCATGGCCTTCCAGCTCTCTTCCCATGATCCTTTGGGCTCACCCGGTGCACACTGGAAGTGAGGGTCGCTGCAGTCTTGGTCGTGGATCAGGAGAAGATCGATGTAGTCCATACCAAGTTTCTCAAGTGACTCCTGGACTGAGTCAAGTGTTAAGTCATGGCCAAAGAACCTTGGAGCAAGCTTAGTGATGAGGAAGATTTCTTCTCGAGGAATTCCGGAGTCTTTTATGGCACGGCCGACTTCTTCTTCAGAGTGGTAGAGATAGTACGACTGTGCTGTGTCAATCATCCTGAAAAGTAGTAACAATGTGTTCATCAACTCAAAACATTAATCCAGTTGGAACGTGCCGGGATGAATCGCAAGGAAGGTTGGGAGCTGCCCAAGTCCTATAGATATATATACATTTACCCCTACTCTTCAAGGAGGCAGGGGAGGCCAGAGGACCTGCACAAGTCTCGACCTAGTCTCGTGTTCTCGCAAGACTAGGTCACTCCGTAATCAAGATGTACAGTAGACATCAAAAATCTGGAGGTATGTGTTTCTACATTTCAAGACAGTTACTGATTGATGAATGTTCTACTAACTCCAAAACCTTAAAATTTTGAATGACAGGTTTAAAATTTAGGACTCAGCTCTTATATGCTTCAAAGTATCAGATGTCAATGACTTGCTTGTTCTTGACAGTCAGATAATATAAGTATGAACCATAGCTTACCTGTATCCAGACTTTAGTGCAAACAGCACGAGATCATATGTCTTTTCTATCATCCCAGCCACCCCAATCCCAAAAACAGGAACTGCAAACAAACAAGTCAGAATGTATAGTAATTACTTATTTCTGATATTATCAGTTTCTTTAGGCAATTATTAGAGTTTTCTCTTAAATCAGTTCCTAAAATAAAGAAAAGCTAAATTTTTCTGGAAAAAAACATTCTTCTCAGTGTCAGAGATTTCTTACTTTCGCATCAGTAATTGCTGTGTTGAAATAGTGACTGTTTTGCACCTAACAAAACTAAAAGTTGAACAAAAACACACCTATAGGACCTATGTATACATCATATAAATTCAGGACTCATTATAGTTTCATTTGGAAAGTTGACATGTTTTTTTCTACCATGTTTGAAATATGCAAAACAGGACAACTATATGGTACATTTTCAGATCAAACATATCTTTATGTATGAGTATGATACATACTTGTGTGTCCACTGGGCATCCTAAAATCTGGGATGTGAACCTCAGGTGTTTCCTCTACATTTCCCATGATCCTATTCAATGTAGCATCATCCAAGATCGGTTCCCCGTCTTCGTCAATCTCAACAGGAATGATGGACTCGTCAATCGCTTCCATGGCGGTGTCACTTAGGTCCATCTCCAGGACATTCAGGTTGTTCAGGATGTACTTCTCAGTCACGGCTTTCGGGATCACCACAACATCCTTCTGTATGGCCCAGCGTAGAACGGTGCTTGGTATCGACCGGTCGATCGCAGAGGAAATTCTATGGAACTCGGGATGCGTGAGAATCGGGTTGGCCATGGACGGGTCGATCATTTCGGGCCACTGCGTTCCGAGCGTGCTGTACCCCTGGTACACGATGCCGTGCTGGCGGCAAAACTCTCTCGTGGCCTGGTCTTGGTAGAACGGGTCGAACCAGTTCTGGACCAGCGAGACAGGCACCTCTGCCATGCCCACCAGTTTGCTGAGATGTTTGGGGTAGAAGTTGCTGACTCCCAGACTCCGGATCTTTCCCTCTCGGTGAAGCTCTTCCATGGCCTTCCAACTCTCTTCCCACGATGCCTTGGGATTACCCAGGGGGCATTTGAACGAATCGTCGCCATCGTGTTCGCCACCCTCCTCCTCGCAGTCAGGAGAGTGAATCAGGAACAGGTCGATGTAGTCGGTTCCCAGTTTCTCGAGAGACACGTCGACGGACTTCTTGGTTGGACCGAAGCCGAAGAATTTTGGAGCCAGTTTGGTGATGATGAAGATGTCTTTTCTGGGTACACCTGAATCCTTGATCGCTCTACCGATGGATTCTTCCGAGTACATGTAGGCCTGCGCTGTGTCAATCATCCTATGCAGATAAAAAAAGTGAATAGCATCATAAGAAAATTTTCTTACAGAAAAATTGTTTTCCCTCTTTTGTCCCTCCAACAGAGCAAATTAGTCAATCAACCAACTGACCAACCAAACAATTAGTCAACCAAATAATGAAGCAACAAAATAAACAAGAGGACCGTGTAAAAAAGCTGCTAGTATTCACAGTAATGTAAGCATGCGGTGTAACTGTCACAGATTACAGAGAGGACTCTTTTTCAATCATCAGACTGTAGTGTTAAAGTTAACATGACAGTATTCCAGTAAGACTTGAAATAAGATTATCAGCAATTCATTCATCACTAATGCACCACCTATAACCTCACCTGTAGCCAGACTTTAGTGCAAATAATACAGCATCATATGTCTTTTGGTACATCCGTGCTGTGCCCAACCCAAGAACAGGGACTGAAAATGAAATAAAATGAAAACATAACAAATGAATAAGAAAATTGTTTTGTAGTTATTAAAAATACTTATATATTTTCTAAGATCATATTAAATAAACTTTAAACAGTATTTTTTAGAATGTCAAATAAAAGGTAGACTATCATAACAAGGTAAAAAAAACATATCAGCACATATTGTGATTTAATAGCAAATGGTCAAAGCAATAACTTATACGTCTATTCTTAACATTATTGTCTCTAAGTAACAGAAGTGTCTTATGCAAACGTTGTGCATTTAAGTCATATTATTGGAAGCTCTTACTAGAATATCCACTAGCCATCTTCTTGTCCGGCACAGGTTCTGCCTCCTTGATGTCACCACTCTTGTACCCAACCACCCAGTTCTCCTTTGTCTCTTCTGGCAATGAAGCTATGATCTAAAAAGAACAAGGTAATTTGTTTACAAACAAGTATCATGACTCACAATAGTATCAACATGTTGTAAATATTCTCTTTATAGGAAAGGATTTCATGTTAAAGGCAATTTGTACATGCAATTTCAGGGCTGTAAAACTGGATTTTTGAAGACAAACTTCTGGTTATCTAATGCAGTAATTACTTGAATAAATCCTATCCCATAGCATATAATATATATACTAATATCAGTGAGGCAAAAATGTGATGTCGCTGAGCGAAATGGTTGCTTGTTTTGTATCATAGACTGGTTCTAGCTATTGATACCCAAGACATCCCTGAGACATGGCTTGTTTTGGGGCTATTTCAAATGCTTCAAATTATTATGAAATGATGACAAAAATGTGCCAAGAAATGGCAGTAAATACTTTTTGTTTTGCCACCCTGAAATTGCACTGGATGCCTTTAATTAACCCTTTCATGAGCTAAACAATGATGCACTAGATGCTATCTGAAAACTTACTCAACCTTAACTGGTTTGTCATGTGTGTTACTTTAATTCTTCATATACCATGTACAACAGAAGTAGCCTGATCTAACCTGAGACAGGTTCTGGGTCCCTTGTTTACAGCTGATCTCCTGCGGCTGTTCCTCCAGGCACCGTAAGAACACCTCTGTACTCTCCACAACCATCAGGTCTGGGTCCACCTCGTCCTCCACTCTCTCATTACACTCTGTAAACTGCTCAAACCAGATACTGAAGGCAATGTTGGGATCTCCCTCAGAACGCACCTGTTTTGAGTAGGCATATCTAATATTAAATGATCTCCAGGGTTATACATAATGGCCGCAAGGATTATGTATAATTATGTATCATGGCTACAAGGATTTACAATACATAGATATATGTATATAATGCTAAAACAATAAACTTTTTCATGGTACAAAGAACTTTTTTATGGTACAAAGAACGTTGATTATTACGTTACAAACAGTTCTCCATTATCACACTGGGTGTAATTTTCATGCATTCCGCTAGAGGGCACACAATGTAGCTACTTAGGTGTCTTATCATTTGTGAGGATGTGAATGGGGGTATCTGAGTAGCCTCAGTGAGTGAGACATGCTAGACAGCTCAAATAGCTAAGCCAGATAGCCAGGAACACAGCACAGGCTTTTCCGTAAACCCCAAGTATGACATATCACACTGTGCCACCAGATGAGTGCCAATAGAAAAAAGAAATAAGTTTTACCTTATCAATCGTTGTGTAATACATTAAATGCCAAAATATCATTACCTGGTGATACCAATACTGTGGAACAAATAACATGTCCCCTGCCTCCAGCTCAGCAATGGTATAGTCCACCTCAGCAACACCTGGGTACCTGACCAAGTCTATTTCCTCTGGATCCAGCGGTGCCAACCCTAAAAATTTCAAAATTTCATAGAACAAAAAAGTCAAAATTTCATAGAACAAGAATTCAAAGATCTCAAACCTTCATGAAATATTTAGATCATGTGTGATGGTGACCATGTCCTCTTCTCATTCACTATCCATATTGAGTCTACAAGTCTTTCTTTATTGTGGAAGGGAAACAACACCAGCTGTCAAGGAGGTCATGTAATGAAAAACCTAATAAAGTATGTAGATGTGTTTAGTGACTTTCTCATTCTGGATACACACAGACATAGCAAAAACAATACTTGCATTTTTCATGGGGGTAATAAGGAAAATAGAAAACACAGTCATAATAATGCTTTAATTTGCAGGACTTTTTCCAATGAGAGTAGAAGCTCATCGATACACATGCAATGTTAGGGTCCACGTTAAACCTACCTGGTAGCACGGTGAAGTCATTCATGTACAGTTGGTGGGAGTACTTGGGGTGGGACACCAGGACAGTTTTCCTTCCTGACACCACAGTCAGGATGTTGTCCACTCCATCATGGTGAATAACATAACTGGTGTTCCCTGAACTGTACAGCAAGTTTACACTTGTCAGCTGGGAAAAAAGAACAGCACACTTTAATCCTGCACATGTCACCTCAACTGTACAGCAGGTTTATACTTGTCAGCTGGGGAAAAAGAACAGCACAGTCACTTTAACCCTATAATCAAATCAACATGGTCTAAAAAAAATCCCAACCCTGATACTTACTTTAGCAGTCTGTTCAGGACAGGCCAGACAGGCTGGCAGCTCCATGTCTTTGTACATCTGACTCGTGATGCTCACCGAGGAATCCAGATAGACCGGCTCATCCCGGTACATCTTCAAGTAGTCTCTGATCTTCATCTTCTTCTTGATGGCAAAGTCGCTCTTCCAGACCTTACGGAAGTCCACCTTGAAGACTTCGTCTCCGAATGCTTCCGTGAGGTACTCTTCGTTTCCGGGCCATTTTTGAACGGCCGGCCAGTGAGCAGCTCCTCCCTTCATGAGGACGGGGGTGCTTTTCCGGACGTATTCGCGGTAGAACGTCTCGGGGTCGGGTACGCTGTCGATAACCTTGACCGTTCCGGATGGCGGCTTGTGACAACCGAACGGCTTCATGTGGCATTTCTGCAGGATTTGACTGTCGGCGGTGACATCGCAACGTCGCGATGCTACTAGCAGCGTGATGATGATGATTAGGTACCTCCAACAGGACCCATACGTCAGTATTCTACCACGTTCTGCCATGTTGTAGGATGATGATATTTGGTGAACTTTAGATGGTCATTTCAACCTGCAAATACAGTAAGGAAAAATTTATTTAGGGAGTTAAAGTTGCCTGCTCCAATTTGGTAACAATTTGGACCGCAAATGCAGAAGATAGCCCTTTTTTGTTGTTTGTGTAAATTTTTTAATCTTTAGAAAAACAACTTAGTATAACAAGTGGCTTGTTATACTTTTTGGCACATAAAGAATAAAAGCATGATATTCATATATATATGGTATCTTAACATATGGTGGCATTTTGGAAAATTCATTAGGACATTACCGTTACCATCTAGACATAATTAGCTGGTCTTGAATTATTGTGCTTTTTGTCTATTGCGGTTTTATAT
Organism: Branchiostoma belcheri; assembly: GCF_001625305.1. Classification (NCBI taxonomy): domain Eukaryota; kingdom Metazoa; phylum Chordata; class Leptocardii; order Amphioxiformes; family Branchiostomatidae; genus Branchiostoma; species Branchiostoma belcheri. The sequence goes on along the minus strand of NW_017803910.1, from coordinate 60,482 downwards.
ATTTATCAGTTTGGACCACTTCAAGTAGTCGTAAGACACAACCTCTGCAAATATCCAACGGTTGGGTTGTTAATAATCACAGCATCATGCACGGCTTAGTGACTCTTTGATTAACATTTTTCATACTACATCATAGTACATGTACTATGAAATTCTGAGAGTCAAATCAACCATGTTTCTGGTATAGTATAGTAAGATTGAACTGTTACAGTGCCATTTAACTTGCCACTACATGTAGATATGTGATGGATAAATTGCTTATGTACACAAAGAGAGCCACAATTGATACAGAGTCTAACATTACCTGTACGAGAGGCAGTTACATTCGACCGGGCAGACTTAGTGTGGTCAAACCACGGGGCATTACTGAGAAATAAGGTGATGACGTAGGCTATTACTCTACTAGTAATGTATTATGTACTGTACAAGTCTACTGGTAATAGTGCCCCTGATGCTTGTGGTATTATGTATGTATTTTTTAGTGTGTGCATGGTGGTCGAAGTTTAATAGCAATAAGTGGTTGCACTACATGTGGGTAATTTCACGGTTAAATGAAGAAATGACCAATCGTCATTCCATGTCGACATACATGCAGCCAGGGCACATACTCTAATTGCTGTAGGAGTGGTAAGAAGGGGGAGGGGCTGGGTGACATACACATTTCAAGTTATATCTTCAAGTTGATCTTTGAAGAGTACTGAAATTGTATGGGATGCCTTTATATAACTACAATGTACATGCAGAAAACGTTGTGTAATTTTTTACAACTTGATACTGTCCTTTTTTTTACTTTTTTGAATCCCTTGACCTACATTTACTCTGAAGTCGATTCTTTACATCAAACGTCAACCTTAAATGTAGTTCAAACCGGTTAACCCATGGTTTAAATTATTAACGAATTACATATCGTTGTTTGAACTTAAAACTTATCCAACCCTGACTGCTGTGAAATATAATTCATTTTAGGTTCCATGAGTATTTTCATACGCAAAGTATTACTGCTAAAAGCATTAAACAATCTCTGTAACTCTGCAACGTTAACACTTAAAAGCATCTATTAGGCTTAATAAATAATTTAAGGTACAATTTATGTATACCTGAGCGCCGATGTAAGTTACTAATACACAGTAAGTAAGATAGAGTGGAATAGTCGTCCAAAATGTCGAATATAATCTAAAGGAGAGAATAAAGCAAAGATACAACCCAAAACTCACCTGTTGTGAACGCGACGAGCCCTTGATAAACTTGTTCTACTGGACACCCTCCTGTCACTGTTTTGCATCAAAACTTTACTTCCGCGTTGTGGACCACGCGTGTGGGTATTTACGACAGTGGTCGGTTTCCGGCACATTCTCGAGCGTGCAGCAACGACATCTAGTGGTTCTATCTCAAACTAACACGGCGCATTTCCAGTGAAGGCCCAAGTTAGCAAAACTGGATTTTAAAAGTCAATTTTTGGTCAATTATATGCCAGCTGATATGAGTGATATCTATGAGGCAAACATGTGATGTCACTGACGGATCCGACAAAACGGTTGCTTGTTTCAAATAGTTGGCTGGTTCTAGCTATTTATGGGTGGAACCCAAAAATATTATTATAACATTATAGCATATATGCCAAATAGACTGAGATAGCAAGCAGGGGACTTGGTCCACTAAAAGGAGTACATTTGGGTGCTCGGACAAACTCAAATGTTATGTTCCGTATACGCACTATTTGGCCAATTTCTATTCTTACCAGCCGCTTCCGAAGCCTGATAGAGGCTTTTAGTATCTACCATTACACAAGTGACACTGTCTAGGAAGTGCCGACTGGCACGGCACAAGAACGATTTGATAACCGGCTTGTACCGGTTTCGAGCAAACACTTACTTTAAGGGCATGTCAACAAGGCCATTTCATAATCTCCAAGCAGATGTAAGTGCTTTATACGCGTTTGGAAGGCTCTAGAAATTTGTACAAAGCGGTCGTGTACAGTTTTTTTGCATCCAATGCAATTTCGGGGCAGCAATATTGATAATATTCTGAACAAGGCAATCTGTATATTGTTGACACTTACTGCCCTACATTATCACATTTGCATCAGTATGTGTTTAATACGTTGGGCGTTTACAACAGAACCACAGAAACAAGTTATTTTCTGGGCGGTACCCCAAAATCAGCCCAGGATCCTACCAGTCACAATTTTCGGCATTTTTGCTCCATGAAAGTCGATGTACAGTCTTGTTTCGGCTTGGTATGTAGATAAGTTACTACAATATTGGCTTTGAAAAGTCCGGTTTTCAAGCCCTAAAAACTGCATTGGGAACCTTCAATAGTGACATTTGATAATTATTTCTTTAAAGTTTATTACAAATATGTAGTATCATGCTTGCCTCACCTCAGTTAAGGTTGACTACATACATTACCTTTACCTTAATGATTATTGCTATTCAAACATCTCAGCACACATGTACATTTGATTTATCATAGACATTAATTAACACGGCCATTAGAGTCACTTCTGTTGGTAAATAAACGACTTGTGAGGAGAAACTCCATAGCCAGGTTTCTATAACAACTGCGCTGATAGGTCAGCAGCCTAACCAGGTTAATTACGTCACAGATCACGTGACCATACGTCACGGATCGCGTGATAAAGTCGCACACTTTGGAACTTGTCCCATGCATGGCGATGAACGTGTGTGGTGGTGAGTGAACCAGACTGAACTCTATGTGAACTCGCTCTTTACCCTTAAAAGTCTAACACTGTATCCGGGTTTCCACTGCACTTGTCAAATACGCTAAACAGTGAGCCAAGATAAACAGCTTTTCCAATGTGGAAAAGATACTTGTGTGGTATCAAAATGTACGCAGATAGCTGTAATTCCTGTTTTTTTTTTCACTGTACTGTTATGTTCACCGTTTTCACTATCACTTCTGTACCGTGAGCTTATCATTACGCACGGTTAACAAATAATTCTTGGGCTTTCGTTTTCCTGCACCTGTCGCCACCGCGAATATATAGTTCCGTATATAGTTCCGTGAATATGTCCATTTTTCTCAGACCGTGAACTTTTCCTATGAACACTATGAATATATAGTGAATTACAGAATTTTAAAGAAAACTGCATTTCTTATGATTAATTATTTATTATGATCGTAGCGATCATTTTTTATATTTCCTGCAAATCCTTAGACAAATTGCACTCTTACAGCCTCCTAACTTCCGTGTAATCCACAAGGAGTGTCGGTCTATAATCCTTCGACAAGCATACAGCTTCCGTTCGGAGTTTCCTGATCCTTATCCATATCCTTGAGTTCCGAGAATAGCCGGCAGTGTGTGTGTACAGTAAAATAACGAGTCTCAAAAGTCTCATGATGATTTTTCCACACACGCTAAAAAACATCCACATTGGTACACACACACACACACACACACACACACACACACACACACACACACACACACACACACACACACACACGACACACACACAGGGAGAGAGTAGAGAGAGAGAGAGGGAGAGAGAGATGCACACACACACACACACACACACACACACACACCATGTGCACACGCACGAGCAATGATATACAAACACAAACACTACACGCATAAAACACATAAAACACGTGCACACGCATACATAACTACATAACATACATACATACATACATACATACATACATACATACATACATACATACATACATACATACATACATACATACATACATACACGTAGTGTTACATATACACAAACTGAAGGGGTGAAACCTAGTACGCCCCCCACAATTAGGTTAACTCGCAAAAATTGTTCAATTTAAGAGCCGAAAAAATGCTCAACGTTACTGCACAATGTGCTACTAAATGTGCAAGACTAAAGCAACCAGTTAGAATATCTGTAATTTTTCTGAGAGCAAAAAAATACCTGAGCTATCTTTACATCTTCTTACCTCCTATTCTTAAAAGGCACATGACACCCTTTTGTGTAATTACGTGCTGACAAGTTACCTAACGGTATAAATGTAGTGATATAACATCCTGGCACAGGTGCGCATACACGTATGTACACACACTGTACCATGTGACCCTTTCTCACATGCCTACCACAATGACATGTCTATAACAACCTACTCTAGTGGCCCATTAAAAGGCGGTTAATGTTTAACTATTGTAAATGTTCTAACAAACTGAAGTACAAATACAGTCGTATGCAGTACCAATACAAACTCTGTCCCCCCATGTACATATGGACATATTCTCGAGCATATGTCCATATGCATATTCCAGACGTCAATTTTTCATTCCTATGATTTTTAAAAACGCAAAATATCAAAGATATACACATAGTTCTCACTGTGAAAAAGAGTAGGGAAAATTTGGTTCTTGGCCAATGCTCTTCAGGATATGATTGCTAATATCACATCCACGCTATAACATCAATATATGTTATCAGTCCAATGTTACTGTTATCTGCTCACACTGGTGAAAATATATTGTTAATGGAACAATTTTTATACCACTCGTTTTAACGTTTTGGCTCTGGACTACATCAAACTTGACATGTAGGTTTTAGATTGTTTTCAAGATACTTCTAAGCGAACTTGATCTTTTGCCAACTTAAAACTTACCAATTTGTCATTAGAATACAAATACAGTGCATGTACGAAATTTTTCATACAATGTGTTGTTGTTACATTCGCCAGAAGGTTATGTTTTATGTGATGCAGTAGATGGGAAATTCATTGTCATATGTGTGTAAATAGTTTAGTCATATCATCGCCCACCCTTCTAAGCAATAGTGAGGTAGCAGATTCGCTTTACACAGTAGTCAAAGTAACAGCAACATTCTGCTATTGGTCACGAGAAATTACAGGAAGAAAATATTTCTAACGAATACAATTGATTGTAATGATACTATTATTACTACCAAACGAGTATGCATTAAAGGGGCATTATGTAACATTTTGCACAAAAAATTGAAATATTTCAATGAAAAAAATCTTCGTGTGATTGTAATTTAGGTCCAATTTTCAACGCATTTGTGCAATTATCTCATATTTCTGACATGCATGGTTGCCGCTAAAACAGCCCACACGAGGTGCACTCATTTTATGGTGTCACCACAAAATACCAACTTCACAGCCATGTAAACAAACATGGCTGTGAAGTTCCAGTTTTTACAGAAACTCGTAAGACATTTCTTTCAAGCACCTCCACTTCCTGAATGGCCTAAATAGTAATAATAAATATTTGCAATGGAGTAGGTACTGGTACTGCAACTTAAGTAGTTTGTAATGAAATGACCACGAAGTTTACTTTTTTACCGTCCCAATGTTACATAATAATGTATCTTTAATGTACCGTAGGTAAATAAATAGTGGTTAGAACTCGGTTGCTTCTGCCTCCTCGCCACTCCAAAAACATTTGTCATGAATACCACTGATCAATGAATAAACGTTAGAACTCTGTTGTTTCTGTCTCCTCGCCACTCCATCTCATAAATACATGTACAGTTCTTTTATTTATTACACCTAACGATTTTATAGGTGAAGTTGCATATTTAGGTCATATACAATGCTTCTTGTATAAAATCAAAGAAAATTTAGATGGCTTTGTGATAATGATTTGATTATTCCACGTTTTTTCCATAGCTCTGTCCCTCCTATTAGACTTTATCAAAACAGGATATCAAGTTGGCTCAAACGCCGTACTTGCATGACTTGTGTACTACCCAGTACCAGGTTGTGGGGACTGACTATCACATTCCGCTAACTCAGGGGAAAACACAGTTATTATAAACAACGTCGTCCGGTTACAGGGCTGCTGGCGTCCAAGAATTTTGAAACTAAGCTTTGGTATTGAACTTGCAGAACAAAAATTTACCGTATATTTTCTTTCTTGTATATATGTATAACGATTTCTTGACTTTGCACTTGATTTTTGTCTGCACATACGATTATGTGCTTACTTGGTGTTCACCCCTTCAGAAGTCTTCTTATACAACCTCTAGCACATTGAAAGCTGCGTTGTTAAAAAGCCAGACCACAGCCGTATAACTCACTGTAAAACTCTTTCTCTATCTCATCATCTTGAATAGAAGATGCAGATACAATGAAGTATACACTTTAGAAATATTCATATTCAACTAGACACACATATCTGTTCTTCTATCTCTACCATAACTAAAAAGTTATCTAGTATCTAATACTAGACAGTTGTATTTTGTATTATGTTTTTGGTCGACCTGCAATGCAAAAATGAGCAATGAAGGTCGCCATTCATTTATTCATTAAAAAAGAATGGTAGGGTCATTCAAGGAGTCTTTGTAGTATTTTGGGGAAAGAAACTTTGACTGAGTTCTGCCGCACAACCACTAAAACCCTAATTCTTCGTTAACCAATCACAGCCTGGCACCTTTCCTTTTATAATGTGCCCCAGCCAGGGGGAGTGTCAGCGCGCGCGTGCGTGATAACAAGAGCAAATACTCCGCCTACTTTTACCCCTCTTAGCGACCTAGCCTCGAGCCACGGAGGTAGCACTGTCTTCCACATTCCCTAACATACGTTACCTGCTCTGCACCGAACTCCAAGGGATAGCGACGGATTGTTGACGGGGAAGCATGGCTCTCAAGGCCCGTATACCCCCGCTGCTAGCCCTGCTGGTGTGTCTCGTGGCTTCTGCCGCAAGCCCACGATCCAAGAGAGCAGTCACGTCCGAGCAGTAAGTTTTCTCTCTCTCTGCACCTTTGTACACAGTCAGTACCTTAGGTAAACTACCCACTGCCGGCATGGCCAGCACTTTAAACAGTGAGTTAATGGGATAAATCATACATTCTACCCCCGGTAGCATCCTTTTAATCTTCTCTACCATGCCCACAAAATAGTCTAAACATGTCCCTATAAACTATGTGTAAACTCAACAGAGGGAGAGAGATTGTCATCACTCTATCGCGTCTGTACTGCCGAGTGTTACTTTCCCGTTTCTAAGCGATACCCAAGTATGCGAACAATCTTATCTGTTGAACTTTGTATGATTCAGAGTTTAGCGAAGGGAAAGATACGTCCACGTCCGGTTTGTGAGGTTTTTTCGTTAGCTAAAGCCAGGCTCTTTACATCAAAGTTTATAAGAGTGAAAGATTGGAACAGAATCGTACAAGGTCGTCTGAATTATGGTTTGTTTAGCCTAGACGCAGACGTAAAGAAAGAACAGTAAAACAGGGAACGAAAATCCTCTGTGCTAGGCCACTGCAGTACTAGGCTAAGTGAAAACGGCAACATTTTTCTTCTGTGGATATGTTTGGGTTAGAAATCCCGGCGATTCTACCACAAGCTAACCCCATACGGCGTTTGGGGTGTTATACAACCCAGCAAGGGACTGTTCACTAACCGACTAAAGTGTACACGTGGGAAATCAACTCCAAACCGGGAGTAACCGGCTAAACCTAGTCAACACTCTTATCAACAAGGGTGACAAAAGTTTACAGGATAAATTTTGATATCAGGAATTAACGTCAGGACCTAATAAACTATAGTAGTCGTTGCTTGCGGTACCCTGTAGTGTTGATATGTGTGTTAGGTGTTACAGAGTACACAAACGGAGTTTTTTTTATTCCCGTGTCATGTGTGCATGTCGCGGACGTAGCCAACGCCCCTGTTTAAAATTAACCAAAACCTGTCTCTATGTTAGCTGAACTAATTCAAACCATTAACCACTGCTAGTGAAATATTGGCGCCTTGTCAAAAAAAGGAGGCCAAAATCGCATTAGTTTTTGCTTGTCTAGAATCTAAGTTTTATACTGAACGATACAAGACGATTAGGGAACATCTTGACACTCGCCCTCAGTGGTGAGAAATGATCGGTCCCTAAGACACTGCGGTGAAGGAGCCGTCAGAAGCTGGTACGAGTTGTCCCCAAGGAGAAAGAGGTCAGAGCCTTGGAAGGTATCCCCTCTAGAAATCACTACAATCAACGCAACATGTACAGCGTCTACTCTTACCTTCTTTCGGGACCGTACGAAAAAAACGAAAACAAAACTCCGTGTGAAAATAAACTTCAAATACAAATTGAGAAATCACACTTCCAATCTTTAGTGCCTACTTCACATTTTTACCGTCTGTTGGCAAAGTGGATTAAAAATGTATGAAGCAAAATGGCGGATCGACACCTTGTTTTAATTATCACACCACAGTACGAGTGCAACATGCTCTAGTGTCCGTTTGTCCGTGTTAGCAAACGAAAACAAAGCCTTGTAAAAATCTAGCGCACGCCTACTTTTTTTTATCATGGTCAATTTCTTTGTTAAATGATATCGGAGAGTGATTTTTCAAGCATGACAGAAAAAAACTGTCAAGAAGATATGCAAGCACACGTTGACAAGTCCAGGATGTACACAGCATTTCTAAGAAATATAACGGCATTTCTTAGAAGTTGAATACGTTAGCGTGTGCCCTTGATCTGGAAAGACGGATTCAGTGTCTTGTCTAGGAAGCCACATCAATCGTCAACTTGTCAAGAGACGACAAGAAGCCAAGCTGGGTTCTGAATTCCAACCTAAAGCAGACGATTTCCCGATAACATCAAGACAATTATCCAGAGATACGAATACGATAAACAATAAATCGTATACATTTCGTATCTAAATCCCTATTGTTTCATAACGGCGTGCTTCTAGATTTTGAAAAAGTGTCAACCGTGGTATTCTATCTATTTGTTTTTGATGTACAGATAACGTTACGTGGACCTACGGGCGTTTTGATATATGGCCGCAAGAACGTTGACCTCATTTAAATAAAGAGTGTCTATCGTCAGCGCTTATAACATTGCCTAATCGAAAATTCCCCTTTAGCTACCGTTTATTTTAAATATAAAACATTTTTAGCTACCGTATACTTTAAAATATAAAACATTTTCAGCTAACATATTTTTGGAAATTTATGATAGAAATGGGTTTTAATTCTCAAAATGTTATTAAGCCTTTCTGAAAATTAATTTTGCTCTTCGACCTCTGCCAAATTTGATTTAAATAAAATTATAGTCTCAACTAAATCTTGTTACGGTTGGTTTGGTTTTCATATGCCTTGCTAGCTCGTCTATTTTTGTTTAATTTAAAGTGTTTAATACATAAATCAATATTTTGAGACTTCGAAACATGTCTCATAATGACTTGCGCTAACTATTGCAGACTTGATTTTCATGCATTCGCACAATTTCGCAGTAATACGAATTACGTAGAAAATTTAGAACAAATTTTGTGACTTCGAAACATACAAAAACATTCAATGTATTAGTCTATTATGACTTTCACTAACTAGTGCAGCACTTGATATGCATGCATTCGCAGTAATACGAATTATGTAGAATATTCATATCTTTGCACAGTACGAGTTTTGTGAAGCAAAACAAACACTTTTTCGTTTTTTTTTCAATTTTCAGGCCTAAGATGGTGACCGATCAAGGTCACTTGATTTTCCAAACCGGAAACAACTACAACATCACGTTCAAGTCCGGACCGGGGGCATGGGTCAACTTCCAGGACCCTCAGGACCCCAATAGTGTAGTGGACTCGTCCAGTCTCATCAACATGGTAGGTTTCTAACTTTCTTTCTTGGGGTTTGGGTTTAATAGGTTTCTATTTATTTATTCATCTATTATTCACAATTTTGAGTGTCTACTTAATTTTAATTACATAAGTGGCGGGGACGAAATGATAAGTTGTATAGAACTTGAGTCGTCTCTCTGTTTCTTTATTTCTATTGAATAATTGATGTTCTTTCTGAATAAAACAAATATGGTAGGACGGTTGTCGGTTATTCCTAAATAATGTGGGTAAAATATTAAAATACAATGAATATACACAATACGTGTGAACAGGTAACCGATTGGAAAGTTTCATAAATAAACAGGTAAAACTAATCTACGTTAGTTAGAAATTCATTGTTTTTTGCACAGCAGACTCAGAATGCATAATTGCTTTTGTTTTACAAAACAACACATATTTGTAACGCATCAAGCAAAATTATTGCCTTGTGAAACGTGGTTACATGATTAAACACCCTTGGGACCGATTTAAACCGAAGAGCGTGTTTATGTAAGATCAGATAGATGATAAAACCTATTAGTAAAGTGACTAGAAACGTCTAGAAGAAAAGGTTCATTGCCACACTGTTGCCAGGACCAGGATAGCTCCTGGTCTCCATGGCCGTACAAGTTCCTATGATTCCTGTGAGGAACGTCGTGTAAAGAGTCTTTTCCAAGGGCACAAGATCGGTGGCATGTCATGACTCGAACCCGGGACCTCTTGGTTCCGAGTCGAGCACTCTGCCGTTACGCCAGTCGACCCCTCATTTGGCCTTGAGCTACGCTACACAGCAACATATCTGAATGAGGGACTGGCCTGCATCTAGGCTAGGACCATCTACATCCATGCGCTACACAGCAACATACTACAAGTAACAGAAGTTTTAGTTCCGACCCGCTACTCTTCAAGCAGAGGTTGGTGGGGAAGATCGTTACCTTTCTATATTATATGCCCCGTTTTTTTTTGTCGCTACCCCCAGAAAACGATCTTCCCCGCCAACCTCTGCTTGGAGAGTATGGCCCGCATCTAGGCTAGGTCCGTCGACAACCAGATGGTAATAACAAACGAACGACACAGTTTCTGTGACATCCACTGCCGATGTCACAGCTTGTACTGACCCGCAGATGGTGGGAATTTGCGCACAGCTCCAGGCAGATGAGACGATTAACTCTCCTCAGCGGGATGAGAAACCAGAAACTTTGAACTGCTGAATCATTTCTGGCAAAAACACCGTCAACCACGACGTTTCAAACCACAGGAAACCAGGCATCCGTTCATGAATGATTGAGAATTCCCATAGGACTAGGAGGATGCACGTATAATTTGTACGCCACTTATAATTGTACCTCCAAACAGGATGTAGTAGTTCAAATCTCCGGTTCTTCTTGGAACAAAGTGTGGTAGTAATTTTGATTTTCTAAGGAAACATAACTTGTAGTTAGGGAGGGGAAGGGGATAATAAGCATTTCAACAGTAACACTCAGTGCCTTTTTTTAAAGTTACCGTTTCGAATTCCAACATTAGCTTGTCAGACGACATGAAATTATGAAAAAAATGTGAAGCAGAACGGGGACATGTTTTGGCGATAGCGCAGTGTATTTGGAATTTACTCGGGTTCCAATTTCTTGTTGCTTACGTTGGTAAGTGGTTATAGGAGAGTAGAGAAGATTTAGTGAGGGTTTGTAATAGCTATGATGGGGAAAAAGTAATAAACATGCAACCACAGGGGGTTACCGCATATTGGTGGGTTTATAGGGCATTAGCAATGGGGGTGGGGGGAGGGGTTGTATTTGGCGCAGTAGCTTCTCTGAGTTGAAGCATTGGGAGTCAGATGATTCTATTTCAGAAATTAAAAAAATATATATATTTGGTTGGGGTCAACATTTCTTTTTATATGCTGACGAGGTATTTTTTTTTTTGGAGATTACAGGCGTATCAAACATTCAGAGGTTTTAGACTAGTATTTAGACTAGTACGATCGCAAATTATTTATATTCGTGGGATACATGTACTAATAGTGCATGTCTTACGATTTTCAATCGTCTTGTTACAGAATATACTAGTAGATTACTGTTAGAGCGTCTTTACGCCTTGTCAAAATTGTACGACCTGCCACGAATGTGCATGATCTGAGCTGCACCCCTTTTGTGTTTGTATTTGAATCTCTCCCGTCTAAACTCCATACAAGTTTATGTTTACCGCACGGCCGATGCCATTAGGAGACAGGTTCCACATGTGACGCAGTTGTTTTTGAAGGAACAAGTCTTTCCTCGGTGTCGGTGCGAGGGGCGGTAACCTTGAGCTCCGAGCCTCGCCACGTAACACAACACCCGGCATCATTGATACATACCAGATGTGGATATGCTAAGGTGACGGCGTCTTCCCAGGGAAAATTCATTCGCGTCGGTGGCTGGGGTTGCCTGGAGGCCATTACGGCAGAGAGAGCTTTATTGACACAGCAAAAGTACAGCGACTTTCGTACGGTGTATAACTGAACACGTGGGTACAAAAGAATTGATCTACGTACAAGACTATGGATGAAGCAACTTACATTATTCTTTATTGACACAACAAAAAAGTACAGGTATCAAATATAGATAGATAAAATTATAAAAACGTATTGTTATGGAATGTTATGAATGAATAAAACAAAACAACAACTCTAAAAGGTGGTGCAAAACTAACAATAACAATTGGTTATTGCAGACTTATGCCCGAGGGCTAATTACAAATACAAAAGGAACATTTGATACAAGTGTAAGAAAGTAATTCATAATTAGACACCAACAAATTAAAACTACCGTCGTAACCGTACTAAATCTACCCCCCCCCCAACAAAACCACCATTTTCGCAGTAGTAGCGTTTTTTTTTGTAGAATCCAGTGGCCGCTGATCACGAGTTCCTGGTATTGCCATGTCCCAACCTGCTTCGTCACTGTTTGAATGAGAGCCATAAACATGTCTAATGCCACTCGTTTTGGCGGGAAAGCATGCCATTCACAGCCCACGTTATCCAAACAAAAGTCGTCTGCGAAGAAAGGCGAGTTGTTTCTCCGTCTCACCATTCCTATTCACGCCACAGCCTTTTATTCGTCGGTAAATATACAAATTAGAAACCAATCTACTAGTATTTGTTTCCAAGCTGAAGGGCCGTTCTGTGTGCAATTCTAAAGAGGATTAGCGCACGTGTTTTTGTTTGTCGGTCTTGCTAAAGGCGCTTTATAATCTAATTGATCATGAAAAACATAGCGTGCTATGAATGTAAGAATTAAAGGCGACTTGGTTTAAAGTAATTTGCTAGATCATTGTTTCTCTCCTTAATTTTAAGCGCTGTTCAAATACTGAAATGCAACATAGGCAAGGGGTTGGGGGTAAAAAGACTAAAAGGAAATTCCGAGCTTTCGGCAAAAAATTGAAATGTCTGCACCGTTAGTTCCTGGAAATGATTGTATTACATTCCAGGAATGGTCGACAGTGTTTGCCAATTTCCTCTCATTACTGGTATAACTGTGTATAACACACAAGGATGCTCGCCTGTTCTCTCCAAGCAGAGGTTTGGGTTTTGGGTTATTTGGCGTTTTTTTTTTTAATTTTTTTTATCGGTGTTAGAAATGAAACCCCCCAAAAAACCTAAAAACACGCCAGAATAACCCCAAATCCAAACCTCTGCTTTGAAAGTTTGAGAGTAGCTCGCCTGCTAGACCTAGCCTCTACTAGCTCCGGAAGCGGTGGAAAAGACTAGAAACTGGCCATGCCAGGGGAGTTGGTCCGCTACGGGAGTGCGTGAAATTTGCTGCACCCAAAATTAGCGGACCAACTCCCCTGACATATTATTTGTCGTTTGGGCCAACTTTTACTCTTTCTAGCCGCTTCCGATACCTTTAGAGGTATGGCCCGGTTTACACGGGGCAAAATGCTAGACCCACTCTGTTCTTGCGGCAATGCCCGCAATGTTTGCGTAATCTCGCGGTCTCTCAAATAGGTGAGAAGGCGCAGAGAACCGATTCGCATGGTGGGTACAAGTGGGTCGGAACACCCCACGAGGTGGATTCTTGGAGAAAAGCAAATATGAGGTACCAGCGGTGGCTCAGTTTAACACAGTCTTGAGTTACTTCAGACACATCCCATGCAGCTAAACGCTAACCATTCAGGGTTACATCAACAAATCATCATATGTAGTTTCTGAAGCAAGATTGAAATGTAATTTTCAACTCAAGAAATTGCACTTTCCCAAATTTTCGTCAAGGAATAAACAAGTTCAATTCCAATGTACAGGAATTGAAATTGTTAATTCCTTGAGTTGGAAATTACAGTTTTATCTTACTTAAAAAACTTTCAAGATAAGCATTTTCTAATGACCTGTCCAGCCTATATGTTCCACTGTAGATAGACGAAATTAATGAATATGATCACATATGCAATCTAGTAAACCCTTGCCAAAGACAAACACAGACATGATAATCTAATTATGTCAAGCCTCGACTCCATATTTACGTACAATGTGTATACATGTATGTATGTAGTGTACTTTATATCCGTGTCAGTATAATGGCCCAAGAATATATTAGTACAAATCCGCTTTACAAAAGAGATTGTAATGTAATAGAATAACGCACCATTTACGTCCATATTCCTGTAATCATAGCTTTTAGAACAGACTACAAGTAGTATTATTGATTTCTTTGTCATTGTTGACATACATTACACCGTTCATAAACGTTCATTCATTCATTTACAAGACGTTATTAATAATTAGAGTCGTATCAGCTACTTACTTGCATGTGATTCTTGAAGCTGATAGAAAGCTCTTTATAGAAACATCCAGGTAGCAGTTTATTTTTCAAGATAACGTGTATTGGAGTGTATTTATCACAAATCAAGATAAACGCCAACAATTTATCATAAATCTTTCGAAACATTTCGCCCTTCAAGTTGCAGTATTCTTCGTTGTTCCGATGTTCCCGGTGGCCATAGTTTGTAATACAAGATAGCAAGGAGGTTACATTACATTGTAGTCTCCACCAGATTAACAGTAACAACGTGGGTTTCAAAAACAGTAAAATTTAGCCAAATATCAAGGCTATTACTAGCCAGGAGAGTTTAGCTACCGTAGAGTTCATTTGCTTGCACCGGAGGTGGCTCTTCCCCCCTTTTTACCGAATTCTACGATGTACCCCCGTAGGAAGGCCTGGTGGAGGCTACAGTTATATAACCTCCCTGGAGATAGTAACTAAGTACTAGGCAATATCGTAAATCTGTCTTTATCTACTTAAACCAACCCCTTTACTGCGAATATCGAGTGCACGTGGTTTGTACACAGTGACAGATTTATGACATTGTGTCCGACTTTGTTAAATGGGCATTAGTGGCAACCAAAGGTCATAGAGGCGTTGACCAAATAAACAACCTATATCACCGGTCAATTTGAGGTGTCAAATCTCTGTCTACCTTCAGATCACAACATAGTAAACATATCAGACTCGCTTTAGGTGTCATCTACCTGAATTTCGTGTTATGAGTTTTCAAAGACTCCGTTTATGTTTTTTTCTTGAAGTGTTTTTTATGTCGTGAGACCAGGACAGTCTGTTCTTGGAGTGAGTCGTAAATTTGTCGGGATCAGGAGATGAGTGGTCGTAAACGTGTTGAAGTGAGTCCTGTGGAATTTTTACAGAGACGGTGGATTATGTTGACTGATCTATTGTATGATAAGCAGGTAGATACTAGTAGTACTTGTACCACTTGTACCACTTTGTTACAGGTATTTTTCGGGCCGCAGCGTCCTTGGCAAAACAAAATGTAAATTTTGAAATGTTCATTTTAAATTTTGGTTTTTAATGTTGGTTTTAGATGTTGCAAGTTCTTTTATTCTATTTATATTTTAAAATTTGAAACGTTTATTTTAAATGTTGGATTTGGATGTTGCAATGTCTTCGTGTTAAATGTTGGAAGTTTTATTTATATTTTAAATTTTTAAAGGTTCATTTTAAAAGGTTGGTTTTAGATGTTGGAAGTTCTTTCTTAATGTTCGTTTTAAATGTTGGAAGTTTCTATTTATGTTTAAAATTTGAAATGCTTATTTTAAATGTTGGTTTTAGATGTTGGAAGTTTCTATTCATATTTTGAATTTTTAAATGTTCATTTTAATTGTCATTGCTTACGTAATGACACCTCTATTGACACAACGAAAGTACAGCGACTTTTTACTACAACTGTACCAACAAACAGTTGGATACAAACAAAAGTTGTGAATCCATGAAATTAATACTATTTAGGTGACAATTGCAATGAACAGTAGCTAATTCCTTTAGCTTATTCTTAATGCAATTATGGCATTTGTTTGCTGCCCATTTATATAGTGTTCAAACAAGAGCAGAACTTTTCAGTCTTTCTTTCTTTCTTCCAAAGCGAAAAAAGCACCACATGTAACACAGATTTTCAAACAAACGTTGTACGTTTTATAGTCCATGTACCTAACACCGCCTGACACAAGCACTTATTCTAAAGCTTTATAGAGCTCTTGATGCTCATAGTTTAATATTTTATCATGATACAATGGAAGGCATCGTATTTGAGTCTCAAGTTCATGGATTTCTACTTAACTAGCATATATCATGGTTGTTTCACTCCGACCATTATATAGTTATAGAGTTCATAGTTTAATATTTTATCATGATACAATGGAAGGCATCGTATTTGAGTCTCAGGTTCATGGATTTCTACTTAACTAGCATATATCATGGTTGTTTCACTCCGACCATTATATAGTTATAGAGTTCATAGTTTAATATTTTATCAGCACAATAGAAGGCATCGTATTTGAGTCTCAAGTTCATGGATTTCTGCTTAACTGGCTGTTTTATCATGACGGTGTTCCTCCGACCCTTGTACTTTGCCCTCCACTGGTTTTATCTTTGACTTCACAGTGCCAATCATTACCAATTGACACGGTTGACCTCTGTGGCCGGCGTGACATCAATTTTCTTGATCGCGAACTTTAAATTTTCAACAAGTCCTTGATACTGCAGCATGGAACTCTGTACCACATGGGTTACAAACAGTGTCATCACATGAGAATTTCAAACAAGGCCTACAAAGCAGACGAGGGACATGAATCAGTAAAGATTCATTTAAAAAAATTCATTTTTTTAAATAACTAGATGTAATGTAACTTTATGTAATTGTATGTTGATGTATTGTAATGTTTTATGTACTCCAGTCTCTCCTGGAAGAATAGCTGTCACGGGTGGGCAGCTAAAGGAGAGGTTTTTTTTACAATAAATACCAATTCAAAGAATATACAGGTCTTACTCTGAAAAGAGTTGTAGAAAAAGTTGTGTAATGGTAGATCTAAACGGAAGATAGATGTCTATAGGCTGTTTCACTGAACTGTGATCGTAAACAATGACTGCACTTCATAGTAGCTGATGTATTTATTATGTACAACACTAGTACAGTATGGCTTTCCACACTTTCAACATCTGCTTGGGGGCTGAGGTGAACGGCCGGAGTGTAGCTGAGTCAGCTCGCGATAAACACTGCCAATCACCGACCAGTCTGGGTTAGATTACCGGTGAGCTTCTGCCCAGAACCCCGCTACTCCGCGGGTGAAGGCCCTGGGCTGTCTGGGGAAGTGTAGTAAACAAGCCGGGTTTGGCACAGAATGGTACAAAAACTGACAACTGATACCTCCGATCCACTACCGTATCATTCTTAGAAAGTTAACAAGCGAATCCGCTCAAAACCTGGACATGATACAAGAACATCTCACTTGCATTAAAATTATATCAAAATGGACTCCAGGGTTTGCCAAATTAGTACAAAACCTGACATCACACTTTCATAGTAGTTGAAAGTCAACAGCTGAAGAAAGAAAGAAGAAATATCACATTAAACTTATATCAAAATCGACCCCAGGACGAACAGTGTGAACTTTACACTAATAGAGACTCTAAGAAAACTTATATACAAACAAACAAACAAACAAACAAACAAACAAACGAACGAATAAACAAACAAATCTACATTTCCAAACTAACCAATTATCACGAACTCAGTAACTGTGACATACATTTTCTGGCACGTATAGATCAAATCAAGCTAGATTTCATAATGAAGACAATTTTTGCCAAACTTTTTTTAATCGCACGCTCGCATCAGTTTTGGGATTCCCAAAGTATGTCATCCATATAATCAAATCAACATGGCCTTACAAAGGGCATGCATGCCCTCCAAGTTACTTCTAACTTTTCAGCTCTCCATGGAAAACAGAAGCTGAGGACAACATCAGGCCGATACATGTAGATGTCAGTAGGGTTAGGGGGAGGTACAGTTTTGTACAGGAAGATATCGAGGAAGTGATAAGAATGTATATTTAGCGTCCTGAAAACGAATGAAGGCCGTAGGTTACGGTTGGGACGCCTTGTGTGGAAGGACGTATATTCTCTCCTCAGTAGCGGTAGGGCCAAAAATAAAGAGAAAACAGGCGTCTTGAACATGACTTTCCCCATCTGTTTCAAATCGGAAGGTCAGTGGTGTTTTACTCCCTTTTCTCTTGTAATTGCCAATCTTCAGTAGCTCAGTGGTACGAGTATCATTACCAAACACACCCTCGCGGCCTGTATTACGTAACTACTTGTCATAATGCGTTACCTACACACCAATAATGCTACTTGCGCTTTTGCATACGTATATGTAGTGCATATGGTCTTTTTTAGTCTTTTTTGTTGGCTTTTTCTACCTATGTCTGACTGAACTATCCTCAACTCATAAAACGAGTTTGTGAGTTTTGGCAAAACGATATTATTGGGGTGGAAACAAGAACGGCTATTTGCGGGTGAGATAAATTAAGATTAAATCCGAATCTTTACTCAGTATACCACGACTGGCCTACTGGCAAGTGTCAACGTTTTGTCAAGTCAACGCCTCTCAAGCACGAATGCGATGTCAGGAAATGTGTCCTGTCATTCCGTACCTCCCCATACCACGTTTCTCTTACACAAATGTGGGCGGGAGGTGACAGAAAATCGGTCAAGAGTAAATTATAAGGAGTCGGGGACACCTCCCCCTTTTTACCGCCTCGGTACCTGTCCCGTACCGGTCACCTCTTCACGCCGAATTGCACTTGTGTAGAGGAATCTCAATATTTGATCAAGCTCTCCACACATAGCCACTATTGTATAGTGTGTTTGATGTCGTCTCGGGAAGGTTGGCTGATAGTGTTTTCTCTTTTTTGTGTGTGAGGTTTTAAAAACCACAATGTACTATTTAATACTATCTTAATGTATAATATATCTTTTTATTGTTTCTTTAACAAAAGTACACTTCCATGCTCGAATATTTGAGAAAAAACTTGGTCATGTGGTTAACTTCATCAGTTCTGGTATGGCTTGAGATCTAGTTTAATTACCGAGTTGCAGTGAACCGTGATGTAAATACACCCACCCACCTGCCAGGCATTTTGCTGATGGGAGAAATTTTCGAATTTTTCAGCCGTTCATAAAGCTGTGAAAAGAACTACATCCTTTCATGTGATCATCAAGAAGCCTAGACCAGGTTTTGAAGAACCGTACTCCTTAAATCGTAGTCAAAAGAGCATGTTATATCTATAACAGGATCGTAAAAGTTCACATTGCTTCAACTGTGTACAAGTATCAGTAAATCAGGAACAACAGATCTTTTCAAGGAACGTTGAACTCGAAAGAAAACCACTGACGTGTAATAATCCATAGCTTGTCAGTTTAAGCAAAGGTATTGAAGAGTATCCAACCGGAAATGTCAAACATAATCTATAGATGGCATCAGATACGAACACAGTAGTTGAACCAAAAGTTTAATCAAACTCTTTGATGAATGCATCATCATTTCTCAAAGAGTAACTGTCACCATCTTGTAATTGATATTTCGAAAGTTCATCTGTGTTGGTAGAAGTCATTTTGAACAAGATTGAACTGTAATTGCCAACACAAAAAATTGGACTCATCCAAATGTGACAAAGACTGGAGTTGTACAGTCGAAAAATTTGGGTGAGTCCAATTTTTTGTGTTAGCAATTACAGTTCAAACTTGTTCATCTTGTAACTGTATATGCCAATGCAACCTAATTTAGTGTAAGGCCAAGCCACATTTATTTATTTCATGGTTTTTGGATTCGTTATATCTTGATATAATGTCCTTGGTATTTGTGATGCTCTACTGCTCAGTGATTTTATATAAAAATGTCCTAATGAAGGTGAATTTGCACTTTCTTCCTTTCTTGTCATGATCATGACACAAAACTAGATTCAGATTTGTTTTCTTTTAGTCTAGTACATTTAAATGCTGCACATACACATGTATGTATAAAGAAATAGGTGAACTATTAGGTCAGTTAAGCCAAGCAAATTTAAGGGCTTTTCAGTTCCTTCCCCTTAAGAAATAAGATCAAAGGCTAATCAATTTCACTCATGACCTGTCAGTGTTGACCTGTGGTAACATGGTTTTACACAAAATGCTTACCTTTCAATAACATGGACATCTGATACTGAATCTTTGTAGGTGTATGTAGTAATCGAATGTCCCTTTCACCCATTTAGCCAAATGCACAGGGATCAGCACACTAATAGAAAGTTGCAGTTACAATAGTAAGGCCACACCAATTCAATTTTTCATTTTTTTCTTCAAATTTGCAAATCACAAAAAAATTGAAGCGGGCGAATCGAAGAACCAAGAAATTTTATTGGTGTGGCCTTAATAGGTATCATTTGCAGCTGTCTGCGTTGAATAATTCTGTACCAGTCACCACCTCGCTCCTCAACGCTCAATTTTCCGGCAAGATTGCATCACCTCCCGGATTACCTGTTACGTCCAGTTTACCCCTTCTATTTGTCCAACGCATTTGCCTAGTCACTCTCCAACAAAAGTTTTATCAATGTGCAAACGAAGTTCCTTCCTTATAGGCACCAGTCCCAATGTGTGCATACTCCATACAAAGTCCAGTATGCACAGAACGATCCCTTATCTAATAACTTTTACACCTGCATACTGCTAGTAGGGATGCTATAGAGACTGGTTGTGTAATGGTTTTGTGTAATGCAGTTGCTAGAGAAGTTAGGTAACGTATACAAAAAGCTAAAGGATGCTTTGCTTGTGTAGGCCACACCAATATAATTAATTGGCTCTCAGATCAATACATTGGTTTGATAAAAGGTTAAAAATTTGAATTACAAACCAGCCTGGTATGTTCAGACATCATGGCTCCTATTGTAGCTTTGGGGGCTATCAGAGGATGCTGTTTTTTTTTCGCCCTGTCCCTTCACATTTTTACAGAAATTATTCGAGAACCAACAAATCAGATTGGTGTGGCCTTATAATGGTTAATATTATTGCACAATGATTGTACAAGGTACAAAGTATGGCAACTACTGGTACATAACTACAGTAGCACATAAATGCTAATAAATGATACAAGAGTGAGTAGTATGGGATTAGAATGTAGTATGGGAATAAAAATATTTTTTTACAATCATTGCTGGGATTTCTAATATCTGCCATGCAGGATTGTCACATATCATTAATATGTACTTAATAGATCTATGTACTTAAATTTTCAATTCAAGTCCAAGATAATAGATATGTGCATAGTAAATTAATGTTGCACATATAAAAATATTTAGGATATATGCTGTGGATGCTGTGTCCAACATTGCATCAGAAAATATGTATTGGAATGCTTGATGACCATATTTTTTCAGCTCTCATGAACTGACTAGACAAGGGTGACCATAATCAATGCCAAACTTATGCAAAGTCATAAGTTTGGCATTGATTATGGTCACCCTGTTCTAGTCAGTTCATGAGAGCTGAAAAAATATGGTCATCAAGCATTCCAATACATATTTTCTGATGCAATGTTGGACACAGCATCCACAGCATATATCCTAAATATCATGGTGATGATGATGTATGGATTTTGGAATGACATTTTAGTATGGAAGAAATGCATTGTAATTGTATGCTGCACACCCTCTTTTTGACAATGGTTTTGCTAGAAGTACACAATGTCATGTATCATGAAAATGTTATAGTTGACTCAAAAAATGCAGCAAGTAATTAAACTGCTTTCTTTTTTTTGTATTTCCACAGGTCAGACAACATGAGCAAGATATAGGAACAGTTCCAGATGTAAGTAAATGTGAATTGTTTAATGTATTTCTGACACAGTGTCAATGCTTAAGTATCATATTTTATATAAAATGCCTTGGGAAAATTGCTGCATATTTTTTAGAACTTTTTATTGCTTTTGTAATTACACTGTATCTTTTATTTTCTGAGAGTTATTGTTATTTTCCCCACAGGATATTTCGAACCAGCTGTCCAATCTTGACAATAGTATAACTACGTTGCGACGAGATGTTACAAACTTGCAACAAGTAAGTACAAATGTACAATGTACTTGTATATGCAATGTATTTTCTGTAAGACCCCACAGTCACACCCCTGTTAGTAGAATAGACTGGTCCATTGACCCAGAGAGGTCAAGACATTCCAGGAGATATTCCAGGACAGGACTGTATAGTGACCATGTCAGGGGATCACCTGGAGTTATTAGGACAATGTAGTTTTACTTAGGCCACACTGACTTACATGTAATTTTCTGGGTGACATCCTCTGACGACCCCAAAAGTTCATGTACTACTGTGATGTAGTGTGCGCGGGCGAATAGAAAAATTCCAAACCCTAAAAAATGCTGTTTAATTTACCACAGTGACTGTGAATACAAAATTTATAGTAATTGTGAATTTTCAGTTACTGTAGTACATAGACAAAAGCGTATTTAGATTTCAGTTGTTTAATTTCCTTTCTTTTGACCTGTCATCAGAACCAGGGTTCCACAGATGTACAACAGTTGCAGACACGATTGACAACCTTGGAACAGACAGTAAGTCATAACTGTTGTTTAGAGCTACAAGTACTTTCTGCATACCTACTCTGGTGCAGGTAACATTAAAATGGATAAACATTGTGTATGTATTGCCATACTCTGATGGAGTGACCGTCAACACACATTGCCAAGATGAAAGCATGCAAGAAAAAAATTGGTATACCTAAAAGTGCAAAATGGAATGAAATCGGATGAAATTGGACAAAATAGAATGGCAAATTTTCACCTACACCAGCCAAATTTTAGGATAAAAATGGAATATTTCTGTACTGAATTGATATGATTGACTATATTGACTATAATTTTACTTCATATTTCAGGTACAACAGATACAGACATCTGTGAACACTCTGACAACAGTAAGTATGATGACAGTATTTCACATCTGATACAATCTCAACCTTATTGCCTTTGTCAAGAAACTATATTTTTCATATATACCTGTAGTTTCTTGATGTGTAGTTTATAAATTAGCAGCATAGCTCAAGAAGTTTTAAATGGATTGCTATGGAATTAAGTATGAGATTACGAGTAGTGCTTTGCCAATCAAAATAATTACTTACTAAGATTATAAGCCCCCTGGAAGCTTTCCATAGTACTGCAGCGGAACTTCACAATGCATGTTATGTATGTTGTATTGTCTTGTTTGTCAGCTTGTTCTGCAGAATGTATTGCATAGTGTCCTGAGTCTCCTGACGTATTTTGCACTTTTTCCAGAAACTTACGGTGGACGAGTGTTTGAGTAACCCTTGTCGAAATGGAGGCACCTGTATGGACATGTACAACGGCTTTCTCTGCTCATGCCCAGAACAGTGGCAGGTAAGGTCCACACAGACAATGACAATGACAATGACAATGACTTTATTAGCAATGCCATACAGTAGTATTTATGTAGTATTGCCAAGATGACAGCATGCAAAAAAACATTGGTGTACAGAAAGTGCGAAATGGAACGAAATTGGATGAAATAGAATGAAATGGGACCAGTGTTCGAGCTACCTTGAAATATCAATTTTGTTCAACATAACATCATGCCATGCACTGAATGTTTTGAAATCTGGACCCTAGGTGCATTGTGAGGGGCAAATTTTACTGGTAGACTAAGCACCTCCTAGTTTTTGTCCCATATGATTGTCAAATGACAGAAAGGCAAAATGAAACGAAATAGAATGGCAAATTTGCACTTTCTGTACACCACAAAAAATTATATCAAAAGTTATGAACGTAGGATTGACAACTTTTTTTTTTTGCTTGAACTATCAATATCATTGAGTGGAACTCTTTGGTAGGGATTTCAGGGGTCGAAATAACCCTCTGTGTGCAACTTGGTGCAAGTAAATTTGGTGTCGTGCAACTAATTTTTTGCCTGCTTGCACCATGGTGCAAGTTTGCTTTATCCACTGTTACTACCTGTAGAATTACCCAATAATATTAATTAATAAAGAACTGGAGTGGAAAGGAACAAAACCAGAATCCATGAAGTTTTTCTTCATTTTTTGTAAGTAACAGAAGGTTACTATCTACGTCGCTGCCAGCGGATGTTTCCCATCACTTCTGTATTTTTGGAGGGTGCAACTATTTTTCTTCCGGTGCAAGTATTTTTCTTTTCATTTGCACCAGTGCAAGTTGGCCCCAAAATCTATTTCGACCCCTGGATTTGAACATGTGTGTCATCAGTTGCATTCTGAAAATATGATAAACATTGAATTGTTAGACAAACCCAGTTTGTGACTCTGTTCTTTTTTTATTCAGGGTGCAACTTGTGAAACTGACTTCAATGAATGTCAGTACTGGCAGGGCACTTCTAAAGGCTGTCAGAATGGCGCCACCTGTACCAACACTCCAGGAGGATTCCAGTGAGTTTCCTTATTCTCATCTCGATTACATCAGGGTTATTATTTTGGTCTCATTGTTCCCCATGCTTGCAACAAGACATGCATAGGCTGGCTGGAAAATTTGTGCCTGTCACAAAGTTATTGAGCATTTAATTTAGTTTATTGATATTATGAGTTTGATATACAGTCAAAGACTACCCTGTGGACTGAGAAAATGTGGTCTTCTTAGACAATTGGTCTTATACAAAAAGCATGGCAACCAGACAGAGATGCAAGTTTGACTGTATTTAATGACATTAAAGATGAACAACATTTTATTATTGATTGTCCACTAGATAACGATAAAGTCAATTCATCTATTGTCTTGTAGCCATGTTGTACCCACGTATCTGTCTGTATGTCTACATGTAGTTTAAGACCTTACGAAAGTCGCTGTACTTTTTGTTGTGTCAATAAATTTCTCTTGAACAATTTCTCCACAGATGTACCTGTACTGCAGAGTGGGGTGGTGCCCTGTGTAACGTCCGTGTTAATGACTGTAGCAGTGGGTCTTCAACAGACATCTGTGGGCATGGCACATGTGTGGATATGGACAGGACACAGCCTGGACAGGTATGGTATTCTTCTGTACTTCATCCATCCGTCCATCCGTTCCTCTGTCTATTCCTCCGTCTGTCCCTCCCTCCGTCCATCCATCCATCCATCCATCCATCCATCCATCCATCCATCCATCCATCCGTCCATCCGTCCATCCGTCCATCCGTCCATCCGTCCATCCGTCCATCCATCCGTCCAACCAACCAACCAACCAACCAACCAACCAACCAACCAACCAACCAACCAACCAACCAACCAACCAACCAACCAACCAACCAACCAACCAACCAACCAACCAACACACACAACACACCCACACAACACACCCACCCACCTACTCACCCACTCACCCAGTTTCCAATTAAAAAATCAGACTGAAAACATAATGTAATGAGATGGCATGCTTTTCCATTCTTTATTCATTCATACATTATTCCATAATCCTTCTCCCCACAGCTTGCCTATGACTGTATCTGTGATGACGGCTGGAAGAAGGGTGCAGACCCTAGCAGCCCTGCCTGTGTGATTGACATTGATGAGTGCACAGAGAACAACATCCCGCCCTGCTCCCATGATCCTCCTGTTCAGTGCATCAACGTACCGGGGACATACTACTGTGGACAGTGCCCTGCTGGTAAGTACAGTCAAGTTTCTAATGTTTGCAGTGGTTGCCCTGTCCATCCATTGGTTGACACTGCAATTATGCGTTTCCAGTGTGTTAATACTGTACTACAGAATTGTTCAATCAACTGTGAATTTGTGTTTATTGACTTCATTCATTTTACACTAAAACATTCCTTTTCTGTCATGGAAGAACTAGTACGCTGTTTCTGCTTTGCCCTTTGCATGTTGAAACCTTCTTTGTACACTTTTTGTCAAAAATATCATGATTTACAAAATCTATGTATCACACCTACAGGGTACACTGGCAATGGGTATGCCTGTGCAGACTTAAACGAGTGCCTGACGAACAATGGTGGCTGCTCGCAGGCACCTCTGGTGCAGTGCTTGAACACCCCAGGGTCCTTCTTCTGTGGCAACTGTCCTGCAGGTAAAACAATACATCATCATCATCAGTCGACGGTATTGGTATCAGTCGACTGTATCATATTTTTGGATGGTCTTGAGAAAGAAATTTGTCTTAACATGTTTCATTTAAATGACATTGTAACTTTGTGTGACAGAGGCTTAATCCATGGTTCTTTCTTCCCATTTCCAGGGTACACAGGAGATGGAAGAACCTGCACTAATGTTGATATCTGCAGTGTTAACAATGGTGGTTGTCACCCTCTGGCTACCTGCACATCCAACCCAGGTCTGGCACATTGACTTTCTATTCTTCCCCTTCATTTAAAGATCAAATCTTCAAGATTCTCGGTAATTTACAATGAATGATTTGTACTTGTATTTGAAGTTAAAGTTTGCACTCATGTAGTTGTTCATAAATAAACATAAGTTTTCAGTGTTTTCATATGAATGTTAGAACATATCCTTGGAATGCTATTTGCTTAATACTCAGTTATTAATAGATATGAGTAGAAAAATTGCATGTGGTTCTAAACAAAACTCTTTTCTTTCGTTGTTGAGTAGTACCAGTTGACAACTCTTTCCATGGGGTAACATTACTGAGCAAGCCATTTCTTTTATTGAACCATTGCTAAGTTGTTGAATATAGTAGAGGGGATTCATTCCTCAAGCTAACCGACATCTCACACACACAGACGTCCCTCAGTAAGACATCTGGCCATGGAGCTGCATAGTTCCCGTTTAGAACTTTGTGTGTGACAGGCTGAATAAAAGTTAAAACGGTAACTATATGGCTCAAGATGTCTTACTGATCGAGGGACGACTGCGTGTGTGAGATGTCGGTTAGCTTGAGGAATGAATCCCCTAGCCTGTACTATACATGTACATTGCTAAAGGTATTGAGTAATACTTTATATTACTCCTTTTATATTTATATTTTATCTTTAAAAACATTTACATTGTGGTACTAAGCAAGCCATTTCTTTTAGCCAGCGCTGGCAATGTCATGCGGCAGTGCCAATGTCCTACTGGGTTCATCGGGAGTGGGGTTGGTCCTCAGGGGTGCCGAGCGCGCCCCAACCCCTGCAGACCCAACCCCTGTCAACATGGGAGGTGTAGGGTCCGATCCAACAGGGTTTGTAACGCCACGGTTTTGTCTTTCAGCCTGGCATGCGGACAACAGATCTAGCCTGGTTTAAACCACCACTAACCTGCATGAGTTAGTATCAGTATTACTAACCCTGCATGATGTGTTGTTTTTTTTACTAACTAGTCATCAGTAACACGTACCGAACGTGCACGTGTCCGCCTGGTTACGTTGGTAATGGAGAGGGATCGAACGGATGTGTTCAGTCGGCTGGAGCATGTGCCGCCAACCCATGTGTTAACGGAGCTTGTGTGGTATGGACACTTAGACCATTTTTGTCTTCTAAAACATTTTTCCAATGCCTTGCTGTGTAGATTGTTAATGAAAATTTTGGCAACATATCTTGAAACTGTATCTAAATATGCTTTACTTACTATATGTATAAGTGACATTTGACATTCTTTCTATATCCAAGAATCACAAATTTAGAT
Organism: Branchiostoma belcheri; assembly: GCF_001625305.1. Classification (NCBI taxonomy): domain Eukaryota; kingdom Metazoa; phylum Chordata; class Leptocardii; order Amphioxiformes; family Branchiostomatidae; genus Branchiostoma; species Branchiostoma belcheri. The sequence goes on along the minus strand of NW_017803910.1, from coordinate 32,962 downwards.
TGGTGTTGCCTTATGTTCATATAAGAGATATCAATTTATATTTTTTTATTGCTCCATAGAATACCAACAACGGGTATCGCTGTAATTGCGATCCTGGTTTTACGGGAACCAACTGTGACCAAGATATCAACGAATGTGCGAGCAACCCATGCCAAAATGGCGCCACCTGCGTTGACGGCGTGAATGGCTACAGTTGCACCTGCACCAGTGCCTTTACTGGGCCCAACTGTGAACAGGCCCAACAAAGTAAGTAGAGAGACTCATAGCAGGGCTTGAAATTCATTTTTGGGAATAGGTTCACTGGTGCACCCAACTTAAAGAATTGTGTGCACAAAAAAAGTTTTTGGGTGCATCTGCCCTGATGCTTGCGGTTGATTGATTATATAGAATAGAATAAGTAGAATGTCAGCAAAACTAATTAAGTTTCATTTTTAAAGAAAAGTACTACAACAATGATTTGATTTTTTTGTGGAATCTACCACCATCACAGTTCAGAGATGGTTGATGGGCCCTGATGTAAATTGCCTCCTTCACGCCCCTCACAAAGTAGTCCTTCTCCGTGTCCAGTATGTGTACCTTATGCCGTATAACTGTGTGGCCTGGGGAATCGATTTTTATGTGTTGTGAAACTTCAGATGTAGTGGCACTGTTTTTTAACAAAACTAATTGTTTTTTCCAGCCTGTGGTGGGAGTTTGTCAGGAGAGTCTGGTTCCTTCACGTTCCCCCTCACACCAGGACAGAACTACCCACATGGACTCAGCTGTGCATGGGTCATCACTACCACTCCTGGAAAGGTACTTCAAGCCAGATATATAAAATTATATTTTTTACTCTAAAGAAAAAAAACTTTTTAAAAATCCTTACTAACCATAGTTTCATTCAGGACTGAAACACAACCTTAATTTTCTTAGGCATCATCAAAGGATCAACAACAAAAATTAAAATTGCTTTGTGCTTATCAACGAACAACCTTTCACCTCTGACCTTTGAACCTTCCAGGTGCTGTACATTACCTTCCCAGAGTTCCACCTTGAACAAGCGAGCAACTGCCAGTACGACTGGGTACAGATCCACGACGGCGGGTCGGCGTCTGCGTACCAGATAGGGAAGTACTGCGGCACGACGGCGCCCAACCCGATAACCAGCACGCACAACCAGCTGTACTTCTGGTTCCGCTCGGACCAGTCAGTGTCGGGAGATGGTTTCACGGTGGTTTGGCAGTCCCAGGACCCTGGTACGTCAGGTTGAGGTTTTATTAAGAAAGGAAATGAAGATATACTTAAACCATGATAAGGAACTTTATCTTTGTTGTAACTGGGCCGCGTTAACGTACTGTTTCTTTGTTACAAGTGTATAGCTACTAATACTGTGTAATGATACGTGTAGTATGTTTAATAATTTTTAAATTATATTCAGCTTGTGGAGGGGACCTCACCGGTGCTGATCATGGGTCCATCTCGTCTCCTGGTTACCCCGGCACCTACCCCATCAACAGAGACTGTGTGTGGCGGATTCAGGTGTCGCTTGGAAACCAGATCACTTTTGCCTTCGCACACTTCGCACTGGAGCACCACGATACATGTGCCTATGACTTTGTGGAGGTATGTACTTAGTCTTAGACTAGTATATCAGGGCTCAAAATACTCAGGGTGCATGTGCACCTTAGTGCACCCAAATTTTGAGCTGTGCACCCAATTCATTTCTGTGGGTGCACCAAATATTTTCATAGGTTTACATAATATGTTAAATGTCGTGTCTAGTAGTAAACAACATCTAAGTGTAAGAAAAATGATAAATTAAAATCCTTATAGTACTTTTTGAAATGAAACATGATTGTATTTTGTGCTGACTTTCTTATTTTATATTATATGGTGCACCCCCCAAAAAATTTGTCATACTTTGTTGTGTTGTAATGTTTTTGTTTTGCTGTAGATTCTGGATGGTTATACAGAGACTGACCCCTCCCTGGGGAAGTGGTGCAGCACGCCCGACACCCTCCCCACCCCCATCACAACCATGGGGCCGTTCGCTTACGTACGCTTCCACTCGGACCAGAGCCTCACCGACTCCGGTTTCCTCATTACATACACTGCTCAACAACGTAAGTACAAACATTTAGCATGAAAGTCATAATTATAAGCCAGGCCACCTGTTAAAGTATCGCTCACATGCTGGCTGTGGCGGGGCACAGTTTATTTCAGAAGCTGTAACTTTCACGCTGGTCAGCTTGGCATCTCCATTTATTAGTCTCACACAGAAAACTGCATAGCAAGAGTGGGTATTTCAAACCCTGATATCAGCATACATGTATTCTCTTTTAAATTTCAGTTGGTGGAGGCTGCGGTGGGCTGTTCACAGAAGATGAAGGCATCATCATTTCTCCCAACTATCCCAACGCCTACCCGCACAACCAGGAGTGTATCTGGGTCATCCGTGTTCCCGACACAGAGGTCGTCACTCTGACCTTCACTAACATGGACGTAGAGGCTCATGGGAACTGTATCTGGGACTATGTGGAGGTCAGTGTTGCAGCAAGAGAAAATTAGACCACACTAATTTGATGTCTTGGATTTGCGAGCTGTTTTGGTCCTATTCAATATTGTATATTGTTTTTGCTGTTTCTTCTTTTTTCTCTTTTCCAAACAAATGAGGTCAATGACCTGGACCAGATGGCTGTCACCATGGTAACTGGTACTTGAGTAGGCACCATCTGGTTTTGAATTACATAAAGTAGCAAGTGGCAGGACAGAGTTTCAGGGGCTGGCCACTGTATATTATGATTACATGTTTGAGTAAGAATAAATAGAGCTATACTTTGTTACTCTAGGCTATAGATCATCCGGATGTTGTAAAGTTAAACATAACAAACTCAAAACACCACCAAATGAAATTCCTACAAAAATAAAAAAAAGTTTACAGTAATGTGGACTTTTCCGTCTTTAGGTGAGGGACGGTGGGGATGACACGGCTCCGTTTGTCGGCCGATACTGTAACCAAACCATCCCAGCACCCTTCACTTCCACCACCAATCAGCTGTTTGTCAAGTTCCGCTCAGACGCCTCACAGACCGGCTCTGGCTTCAGGGCTACCTGGGCAGTCAGTAAGTTCACTGCCATGTATTGCAGTTCTTCTTATCATAACTTCAAAGTTTTGTTGTCACTTTGTAATTATATATAGGAGATTTCTTGTTCATTACTGTAGTAAATGTGTAAAAGTGTACTACATTCAGGATTCAGGCAAAAGTCAAACCTAGAAAATGACAGCTCCATATGTATAGCGCAGTAACATTTCTCTATCATGTGTAGATAACGAACTTATTATCACTGTTGAGCTTTCACTAGTTTTATGCATTGTTTGTTGACCATTGTTTTTTTGTTTTTCAACATTAGATGAGTCAGATTAATCATGTGTAGATACTAGATAACAAATTTTATTGAAAATAAGTGAGGGCCAAGAAGAGATCCTTGTGGAACACCACCTAAATTTCTTCCATTGTTTTCACTCAGCTTGTGGCGGAGTCTTCACAGACCCAACAGGCACCCTGCTGTCCCCATACTTCCCTAACGCCTACCCACATGAGAAGGACTGTTACTACACCATCATGCAGCCCATTGGGAACACCATCACTGTCACCTTTGTAACATTCGATGTGGAGGACCAGACCAACTGTCTCTATGATTACCTGGATGTAAGTCTCATGAAATACATTCTAATTCCAGGCTCGAAATACTTAATTCCACACACTGGTACAGGTAACATTATATAATGACCTGAACCAGACAAATAATTGTACCTGCACCACTCAGAATTTGGGAAGTTAGGATCATATTGCAGACATGCAATACTGTATATGTCATGGGTTTAGATCTGGACTTTTAAGTGTGTGTTAAGTTTGCAGAAATATTTCTGAATTGCAGAACAAAATTTTGACCTTCTGCAATATTGCATTAGACTGAAAAAAAAGTATTTCTATCAATGATGATGACTGATGAGCTGTATCATGTATTTCTGTAGGTGAGGGACGGAGGTAGTGCTGACTCCCCCCGCCTGGCGCTGCTCTGTGGTACGGCCGTCCCCCCTCCTGTCGTGTCCACACAGAACGTCATGTGGCTCCACTTCCACACCGATGCCTCTGTCGCTAACAACGGATTCAGAGCAACTTACGATACTAACCAGGGTGGTACGTTCAATACTCTTTCTTTTGCTTGAATACAGTGAATAGTTTTATCAGTTTGGCAAGAAACAAATCATTAACATTGAAAAATTTTGTACTATTCGCCTTTTTTCTTTTCAACTACATACATGTACATCTATAACAAAACAACATATAAATTTTAGCACAAAGACAAAAAAGGCAGTTTACAATATATACATCACCTTTTATTAAATTTAGTTTTATAAGTCTTAGAGAATTATAATTACATACAATGTAATACAATGCTGCCTAAAAAACTCTAACATCTTGTTCTTCCTATGTTGACAGGATGTGGAGGCACACTGAATGGTGACACAGGTTCATTCACATCCCCGGGCCATCCGACTAACTACCCGCATGGCGCTCGCTGTGTCTGGTTCATCGAAGTTGACCCTGGCAAGGTCGTGCGTTTGACCTTCCACACCTTCACCCTGGAGAATCATGCCAACTGTAACTACGACTATGTGGAAGTGTACGACAACTCAACTGCCACTGGAACTGGTGGGCTCATTGGAAGGTGAGGTTCATTTTGCCTACTGTACATGTAGATTCAGTCATTTTGCACTCACTCACTCACTATCCGGTTTATCGTCTGTTGTTCTCAGTCTTCCGAGGGTTAGACGTACATGCACTGCAATACTGAGGCTTGATGGCTGCCCACTTGCCTCTGTCCTGTGGGTTGACGTTACATGTATGTAGGTGCAAGTGTTGGAAGTCTCTGTCAGACTATTTCTTCTTTGGTCAACCACAAGGGTTTGGACCTTCCACATCCAGTTTGAGAATGTTCTTAGGCCATTTGTCACTGTCCATTCACAGGAATTTAAAACTTGAAAAGGAGGTTTTGTAGTGTTTGAATTGAAGTTGAAATTGAAATGATCAAACTGTCTCTTGAATATGTTCTAAGGATTTTAATATTTGATTTTTATTTTATTCATGGACAATTAAGTGACACTGACATTAGCTTTATGAATCAAGGCCTGTTTGTGACATGCCCTATACAGGTATTGTGGCACAGCCACGCCCCCCGTGGTCACCAGTGCTGAGAACGTGATGACAGTCATCTTCCAGTCTGATGTTAGCATCGCCAGGGAAGGATTCACAGCATCCTATGTGGCCTTGGATGCATCTCTATGTAAGTTATCAACAACATTCAATTTGATTGATAACAGATACTCGGTAAAATCATGGTCAAAACCTTGTAAAAAAAACGTGAAATTTACACATATGAATGTGTATTAGTAAGAATCAACAGAGCAGACCATATATGAAGGTAAACATTATGCATTTGCTTTGCAAATGTCATTTCACTTGTAATTTATCCAGTAGTAGGGTTTGAATTTCCTTTAAGTGTTCTCTGAATGTTTCTTGTCACCTCTATCTCCATAGTGTGCGGCAATGCCCTGACCAGTGCGACTGGTATCATCGAAAGTCCCAACTATCCGGGCAACTATCCCCACAACCGTGAGTGTGAGTGGACGATCACCGTGCCAACTGGACAGCAGATTCGACTCAACTTCACCACCTTCAGCATCGAGAACCACGCTAACTGTAACTACGATTACCTGGAAGTCAGGTATGTGAAATGTCCAAAGTTGTCAAACTATCAAATACAGTGTGTCAAATAAAAGCCCAGAAAAGAACAAGAAATAGTCATGCCTAGTCAAATACCAGAGTTATCAACCAAGGATTGAGGTGTTCAAAAACTCATTTTTTCCTAGAACTATCCGATTGTACAATGTTAAATCACTCAGGTGTCAGATCTTGGGGTGCGCATAAAAAAAGGCTAGGGATAGCAGTTTTTTCTAGGTTTTTCAGGAAACACAATATCTTTTTCCTAGGCCTAACCATTGGTGGCCTAAAGGCTACATCAGTGTGCTAAAGGTTGAATTTAAGTACATGCGAACTAGTCCTTTGCATGTTGTTACTTACATACCTGTAATTATAAAACTTTTTGATATATAATTTCAGAAATGGCGGTTATTCCACGTCTCCGCTGATCGGCACGTACTGCGGTACGACCATCGACAATCCCATCATCTCCCATAGCAACCGTCTGTACCTGAAGTTTGTCACGGATTACTCGCTCTCTGGGCAAGGTTTTCATGCAGAGTACGATGGAACATCTACAGGTCAGTAGTGTACAAACAATGATTGTCATTGTGTTTTTGAATGATTTTCATACATATATATAATACTTGTGTACTATGAGAGTATCATAATACAAATCCAAAGATACACAAAAATACTCTAACAACTGGTTCAAAATCTATTCAGTTGCACCACCCAGAAGTTAAAAGGTATGGATCATGCTAAAAACTGTTCAACCACTTTTATAATTCTTAGTCAATGCAGCAAATAAAAAACCTCATACACCTACAACTACATGACTGTATATATTATAAACGTGGACCAGTGTAGGTTACATGTAGGTGCAGGTGGACATCAGAAACACCTATATAGCTCCAATTTTGCCTGCACTATCCTGCATATGCAGGTGTTATTTCAATCCGTGACTTGTGTTTTGTAGCATAACTTAAACTAGCTTTCTTATAAACCTTCCACATTGTTTCCCTAGGATGTGGTGGCACCCTGACCACCCCTACTGGTACCTTCATCTCTCCCAACTACCCCCTGCCGTACGACCACCAGGGAGAGTGTTACTGGCACATTACTGTAGCTGAGGGGTCCGCCATCTTGTTGACCTTCGTCGACTTTGACCTTGAGAGCCACAGCCGCTGTGCCTATGACTATGTCCGAGTGAGTATTGTATTAGTCAAAAATTAGAACTTACATTTGTAAATGCATTAATTTTGATGCAATAGTTTCTATAAGACGTTCTAACCAGCATCCATCTTTCCATCATTGGACAGAATTTTATATGCCACTCATATGATAGACTCCATCTTTGACAGGCAAAAATTGCCATGATAAGATATGAAAAGAGATGTCATCAAACTACAATGTAAGCTTAGTCTACCATCAAAATTTTCCCCTCAAAATGTAGGAAATAGTGTTTCAGAGGGTGAAGATTTCAAAATATTGTGTGGCGTCACGTGGTGTAATGGTAGGGCATTCGGCTGAGTTCAATTCTACCTACATGCCCCGACGTTGTGCCCTTGGGAAAGGCACTCAATACAACTTTGCCTCAACATGCCAGTTATTGTGCCAAGAAAATGTGCCAAGAAATGGCAGTAAATATCAGACAGATTTCCTCGTCATTCCTTTTTTTTAGCCACCTTGAAATTGCATTGGATGCCTTTAAAATAACTTTCTGTGCCCCCCCCCCCCAGGTGTATGATGGCCCTGATGTGCTGGCCCCGCTCATGATCAGCCTGTGTGGTACAAACATCCCCCAGCCTCTCACCAGCTCCACTCACCAACTCACCATCAAGTTTAGGGCAGACTACTCTGTAGCAGGACGGGGCTTCCAGGCCGCCTACCACAGCTGTAAGTCAATCTTTGTTTGTTTTCTATACAATAAGCAGTAAACATTGTCAATAGTAAAGTTATTTTATTCACAACTATTTGTTTTACATGAGCTGATGTTTCAATGACCGTCTGTCATCCTAGCCAATATAGCCCTGATGAAGATGACAGACGGTCATGGAAATGTTGGCTCATGTACATGTAAAACAAATGATTGTGAATAAAGTAACTTTACTTTAATATTTACCAACCTGATAAAATTATTCATGGATATACTAAACATCACTAAACTACAGCTGCCAGGCAACAAAGGTTTAGGTTTAGAAGCAGGAACAAGATATGTTCTTTGCATGCAACATCTAGGCAAAACCCATTGGAGCTGACACTATTAATGTTGAAACTATAGCCTGATTTTCAGTCTGCAAAATTGCAAGTTCCTTAATTCTTATTCTTCAATATTAAAAATATCTCTGCAAAATGCAGACTGTATGTGGATATTTCTAACACTGCCTTCTCTCCTTTCTCCTTTCTACAGTATGTGATCGTACCATCACTGGACAGACCAGCGGTGCTATAGCCAGTCCCAACTACCCTGACCCGTACCCACACAACAGGGAGTGTACATGGATCATCCAGACTACACTGGGAAATGCTATCAATGTCTCCTTCACCAACTTTAACATTGAAGACCACTCTTCATGCAACTATGACTACATCCAGGTAATACTTGTACTGTCAATCTTGACAAGTCAGGTCTGTTTGTTAATTGAAAAATCACAACATTAAATGAATCAACAATATCGTCATTAATAGACACACAATTAGAAACTTTCTCCTATGAGAGAACGCATCGGACAACATATTATAATGCAAGGTATATAAAAAGGCCACACCAAGTAGTTTTTATGGATGATGTCCTCTAGAGACCCTGAATCTAATGCGAGAGCAAGAAAAGAACAAGAAGGGCCAATAAAAGCAAGATGCCTAGTTTTGAAATATACTACTTATAAGCGACTACAAATATTAGGGCACAAATTGAATGAGAGAACACAGTGTAACAACCAAGTATTTTAATCGTCATGAATATAATAATATAGCAATAAATCAGTGGAACAGCAGTTGTCACCCTGTCCTGTTTCTTTCCTTCATTCACATCTTCCCTTATCCCAAGAATACAAGAAGCGGATTTTTTTTCTGGGAACAGGCCAATGTCAATGCGCGCGTGGAGTCATCCATAAAAATTACTTGGTGTGGCCTAAGAATGCTTTGCTTTTTCATTTTGTTAAAAACACATACGCAATGTTTGTCGTCTACAGTTCCGTGATGGCGGAGATGCCAACTCCCCTCTGATTGGCACGTACTGTGGCACGTCGACCCCTGCCGACCTTCGCTCTACCGACAACAACCTGTGGATCAAGTTTAAGTCCGATGCCTCCGTCGCTCGCAACGGTTTCAGGTTCGAGTGGGTTATGGATGGTAAGTCTGTACAAACTATCATTTGTTCTAAGTTAGTAACTTGGTTTTTTGAGATCGTTTGAGATAGTCTTTTCAGCACCAAGGAAAGAGGCCAGCCAGTTCGGTTTCTCCACAGGCATATGCATCATAAAGAATAATAATTATGAAAAATGTTCAAAACATTATGAAGTACAATGTAATAGGCAAGTTTCAGGGGAAAACTATACTAGCGAGTTCTACTGATTGTCTCTTCAGCACCAAGGAGAGAGACCAGCCAGTTTGGTATAATGTAATATGCAAGTTCCAGCCAGTTTGGTTTCTCCAAATCGTTTGAAAAATTGAACATTATTCTTTACAGGGCTTTAGCCAGCGCCCGTTTTACCGTCAATTGACGGTAATATGTCCCGTCTGACGGTAAAAATTTAAGTCCTCACCGTCAACATTGACGGTCAAAATCGTGGGTAAAGACATAGAGAAAACTAGTGAATTTGAATGAGCCAAGCGCGCGGCGTCTTTTCCAAACGCACGGCGGCGGGAAACCTAACTTCAAGGACCGTGCCGACGTCTGTTGACTCGGTTCTATTCTTCAATGTTGCTGTCTGTTAAAACAACATGTGCTAACGACCACATAAGAACAATGGCTTGATTCAGACACACGCTGCTAACTGTACATGACAATACGATAAATAAACGTGACAACGAACAAATGAATATCAACATTTTGAAAATGAACATTATGAACTGTACTTGAATAATCATACTATCCCAAGTATCCAAACGGAGATCGATCCACACAAAGTGGCCTTATTTAATATAAAACTTCGTCAGACCTCCTTAGAAGACTTGAGCGGGCAACATAAGGATTTCTGGAGGATCGCCGACACGCGAGTTTTTGCCGGCCACGTAACTCCCTCCGCGGCAAAATCCCCCATGCCGTAGCGAAATCGCGTCTCAGTGCTTACCCCCAAATCAACTCCATGGCCGCTTAAGTCTGCAAAGGAGCTTTAACTTCTTCATTTCGGTTGAGAAGCGAAGCTACAAGTGTAAAATCATGTACATGTCGGCCATTTTGTTTGCTACCCGAAGTCTTCCGAATGCTCTAAATAAGGAAATCGTCGGAAATCTGAGCCACATCGCTCGCTGTCGGTCAGCGCTCGGGGCCGACTCGGTGGAAATCGGAGGCTGTGACGTCATGACTAGGTTCATTTGCATGACGAAGCCGGCTGCCGCTTGAATCGCGGCGGGATTTGATCGTGTCAAAACAAAGGGAATAGCGGATTGTTCATTGCGTGTTGTCTCCTTGTGAGAACTATAGATTTTTTTTTCATTCTGGAAAATTGCAGATTGTGTAATTTTTTTTTTATTCTGCAATCTTGAGGGGTATTTAGAACACTGAATGCATGAAGTGTGTGGGAGGGCGTGATGTCGATCACCGGATCATGAAACGATTGAAGGCATTGATTGACGGAATTTTTTTTCACGTTGACGGTAATTTTTTTCGCGAATTGGGTTGATCTGGGGTTGACGGTAAAAAATTTCGAGCTGGCTAAAGCCCTGATTCTTTATGATGCATATGTCTTCAGAGAAACCAAATTGGCTGGCATCTTTCCTTGGTGCTGAAAAGACTATCAGTAGAGCCCACTTACTTGTTTCCATCGAAAATGTTTTAAACATATGCCATTTAAAAGAGATTATTCTTTTTTATGCACCTAATTGCATATAAACCAAATTGGCTGGTCTCCTTGGTGCTGAAAAGACAATCAGTAGAACTCACTTGTGTAGTATTCCCCTAAACATTGCATATTGCATCATACTTCCATGGTTTTGAACATTTTTCTTTTTGTTTCATATTCCTTTGGAGAAACCAAACTGGCATCTTTCCTTTGTGCTGAAAAGACCATCAGTTTAACTCACTTACTAGTACATGTTTATATAGGATTCCACTGAACTTTGCACACATGTACAACATTACTTAACAACATTTTGAACATTTCTCTGTTGTACTCTAGGTTGTGGAGGCAACCTGAATGGTCCTACTGGTGTCCTGAACAGTCCAAACTACCCCAACCCTTACGACCACCGTCGGGAGTGTCTGTGGTACATAACCGTGGACCCGGGAAGCAGCATACAGCTCACACTGCATGACTTCGATGTGGAGAATCATCCCAACTGTAACTATGATGTACTGGAGGTATGCAAACTCTAACTCTTCATTCTAACACTATGTACTCAGTCTAATAACTACAACTACATGTCTAGTAATAAGGCCTGGAGAAAAAAAATGTTGTGTTTCCTGTTTCAGTCTTGAAAAATAAGGGTAAAAAAATTAGGGATTTTTTTTTTCAACGGAGTAGTTCATTGCAAGGCCTATGCAACCACTTCTCGGCATTGATAGATGAGAGAAACATGGCTAGGTCAAGAGATGGCTGTGAATGTTTGATTTGAAAGCCCTCCTTGAACTCAGTTCTGCATGGCACTTGCAACATTACGTAACCCAACACCACAGACTCTCTGCTACAACACCAGTCACCATGGTGACAGACGTCTGGTCCTGGTCATTGACCTTATTTGTTTGGAGAAGAAGAAGAGGAAGAAGAACCAGAGCAAAAACATTATGTTTCCTTCTGCAAAGGTAAACCAATGTTATTTTTTCTGTAGGTATACGGTGGTCCTGACCTGGACTCTCCCCAGCTCACCAGAATCTGTCAGAACAATGAGTTTGCTCGGGAGATGCAGCTGTCCAGTACTGGTAACGCCATGGTGGTCAGGTTTGTGACTGACCAGTCTGTGAGCGGCCGTGGATTCAACGCCTCTTACGCTGCCATCCAAGGGGGTAAGTACTGAAAATAGAACAGCTGTCACTTCAGCCGAGTTACTTGCATTGTTCAATTCCAGCTTAGGATATTTTGATTTTCGTTCATATGAGGTGATCAATGAGACAAATAAAAAAGTAACATTCACACAAGATCTAAATATTTCATGTAGGTCTGAGATGTTTAAATTCTTGTTTTAGGTTGCGGTGGAAACTTCTCTACTCCAACTGGTATGATCCAGTCACCTAACTACCCCGATGTGTACCCTCACAACGCTGACTGTACCTGGACCATCACTGTGGAACAGGGGAAGATCATTGTCTTGACGTTCGACTCTTTCCTGATTGAATCACACTCCCAGTGCAGATATGACTTTGTGGCTGTGAGTATGAACAAAATATGCTTTAGGCCACATTAAGTTGATTTATTGGTTCTTGGATATTTTTAAAAAGACATGCTTAACTAGAAGAACATAATAAAAACAAAGCCTGAGGATAAGGTTTATGCACTCTGTTTCGTAGCTTAAAACAAAGTACAATAACTTAAAACTTACAGTAACTGTACTTTCTATGTTGCTTTATGTTCAGTAAATTAAAACATACTACAGTAACTTAAAACCGAAGTACAGTTACTTAAAACTTACTGTACTTTCTATGTTCCTTAAGTTCAGTAACTTACAACAAAGTACAGTTAACTTTAAACAAAGTACAGTAACTTAAAACTTACATGTACTGTACTTTCTATGTTCCTCAAAGTACAGTAACTTAACACAAAGTAGAGTAGCTTAAATCAAATTACAGTAACTTAAAACTGTATTTTCTATGTTCCTGTTAGTTGTACGATGGCCCGGATCCCAGTAGGAATGGTTCGCTGATCGCCAAAGTGTGTGGGAGTACCATGCCAGATCCCAACACCTTCCGCACCACGGGGAACCAGATGTACATCAGGTTCAGCTCCGATTCCAGCGTCGCACGGCGAGGGTTCCACGCAACCTACAACACTGGTTAGTACTCCAACCTTTTGCTATTCATTTTGTTGAAATATCCTCTAGCAAGGCACCCTAAGCGATTTTAGGGCAGTAAAACTGGATTTTCAAAGTCAACTTCTGGTCAGTTAGTTGAATCAACTACTGATATTCCATAGAATATTGTGAATGCTTGTTGTAAACGTTGGCTTGGTCCTTTCCTTGGTGCTGAAAAGGCAATCAGTTGAACTCATTTAAAATTTGTAGTACATTTTGTCATTTCACATTAGATATTAACCATGGTATATCTGTCTTTATCTAGGACAGTTGTTTTATTCTGTTACTGTCTTTATTTAGGCTGTGGAGGCCTTTTGAGTGCTGATACTGATGGACAGCTGACTTCTCCCAACTATCCCAGCAACTATGACAGGAATACAAACTGCAGCTGGATCATTTATGCCAGTGGAGCAAGTAAGTAGGGAGAATTGAAGTTACAACCTTATGCAGTTATTTAAGTCAATTCTGTAAATTGTAAAATTTTGCCAATGACCTTTAACAAAATGTAAAACTTGCATAGGGACACTTTCATTTTCAATGACAATGTTGGAAAACCGATTGTACAGTGTTTCATCGCTTATGTGTCAGATCATGGAGGTAGAAAAGGTTGATCAGCTTGAAAAATTTATGTCCCTTGCAGAGGTCCACACAAAAAAAGGCTATGGTCGGCATTTTTTTCTAGGGTTGTATGGGAAACAGGAAACACAGCATTTTTTTCCTGACCTAGCTGTAAGTTTAAGATGATGGAACTGTTTTTTTTCTCCTCAGCTGAACACGTGACCCTGACCTTCACACATATGGACACAGAGGACAACAACGGAGATTGCGGTGACGACTATGTCACAGTGTACGATGGAAACACACCACAGTCTCCTTTGATTGGTAAGTCAGTCATATCACATGTTATATTGTTATCTGTTTGGACACCTACATTTGTACTGTTACCCAAAAAATAAATATCAGCTTAGAAGTATTTTCTGTCAAAATAAGTTCCTTTTTCCTGATGTTGTTTCAGGTACCTACTGTGGCACACGTATTCCCGCTCCTATCACATCATTGGGCCAGTACTTGACTGTGCAATTCACCTCAGATAGCTCGATCCAGAGGAGTGGTTTCAGCGCTCTCTACACCAAGTCTATCTCATGTAAGTAGTATCTAATGTGCAGTAAGTTGAAGTATGAGGAGGAGGATTATTACTTGAACAAAAGGAAGTAAAGTATTGTTTTTGGGGCTGTTTATGTGTAATGTTTTGCTTGTGTGTGTGTGTGTTTGTGTGTGTTTGTGTGTGTGTGTGTGTGCATGTGTGTTTCCAAATATATATGTACATGTATTACTACATGTACATAATTCAGCATTCATGCATTGTCTACAGTGCTATTATTTTTTTTCTGTGGGACTGCAAACCAGTATGGGTAAGGGGTTGAAGTCTGCCATCACTGTTTGCCATGTTCTGTTTTGAATAGTGTTAACAGAAATGATGGTTTTTATTCTATAGCTTGTGGAGGAGACCTTATTGCAGAGCATGGAGCATTTAACAGTCCAGGGTACCCACAGAACTATCCCATCAACACGGAGTGTGTGTGGACCATCACTGCATCACCTGGTAACAGGGTCCAGGTGTCTTTCAGGTTAGTGATGTATAATGTGCCAGTGGTGTGGCCAGCTCGAAATTTGTTTCTGTCAGCTCAGGTTCATGATCTGATCTGAAGTAGAGTACTCTCAATGTTTGGGGGCAAATTTTGGACTTTGATGCCTTTAAAAATGCAATTTCCCACATTTTGAGAGACAAATTGTGGTGTTGAGAGTAGTTGGTGGTGGTCATTTGGATGTTTTTATATTTTTATATTTTTTCTTCTACATCAGACTGTTAGAGACAGTCCTTGGAAAAGAATTATGTTACATTCAGATGGTGAGGTTTTGAGAGAAAATTTGACTTATCAAACAGCATAAAAATGACTTTGTATGATTGAGTGTGTTCATTTCATGTTTTGAATTGGAATGGTTTCAAATATCTTGTTCTACTGTAATGCAGCTTGTTTGACCTGGAGAACCACAACACCTGTACGTATGACTACGTCGAGATTCGCGAGGGAACCGACGACAGTGGCACGCTGCTGGGACGATTCTGCGGACAGTCTGTGCCGGCAAACGTCACCACCGGTCACCAGCTGTGGATCAAGTTCCGCTCAGACTATTCTCTAACTGGCGCTGGCTTCATGGCACAGTACAGCATGTGTAAGGACATATTATTATTTTGGCGATGCCTCAGGGGGGAGCCTGTTAGTGTATTTAGTGTCTTCAGACTGGAAGAAGAATGTCAAAATTTGGAATGTACTGCTCGGACTATTCTTTAACTGATGCTGGCTTCATGGCACAATACAGCATGTGTAAGGACGTATTATTTTGGCAATGCC
This sequence comes from Branchiostoma belcheri, assembly GCF_001625305.1. Taxonomy (NCBI): domain Eukaryota; kingdom Metazoa; phylum Chordata; class Leptocardii; order Amphioxiformes; family Branchiostomatidae; genus Branchiostoma; species Branchiostoma belcheri. Next base: position 17,637 of record NW_017803910.1, on the reverse strand, counting down.
TCAGGGGGGAGCCTGTTAGTGTATTGTGTATTGAGATAGTAAGAAGAATGTCAAAATTTGAAAAATTAATGTAGATTCCACCCTTCCACTGTTGGCAACCTTTTCTAGTAGCAATATCATCATCATCATAATTTCTTTCATTATATATTTTAGTGCAAAAATTTTACCAAACTGCAAGGATCTATGAGCTGTATAAGTAGTGTGGTGTGTTTGAGAAAGACACAAAGGACATTACCTACATTTAAAGTGTGTGTCCTACAATGTATGTTAATAAGTGTAGTGTAAATATAAATTTATATCTATTTCAATTCTAAATTGTTGGTCAGTTGGTCTTGAATGTCCTTTTCGTTTCACAAGGCAATGTTTAAAGCTTGCTCGACTCATGCAAGTAGTTTGAAAACTGACACTTGAATTTATCTACTTTTTCCAAACAGTGCATGGTGGTGATTTGACCGGTCAAGCTGGACAGCTGGCCTCTCCGCTCTACCCGCGCCAGTATCCCAACAACGTGGACTACATCTGGACAATCTCTGTTGGTTCTGGAATGCGAGTCCGTGTGGACTTTGTTCAGATGAACATGGAAGGTTTCCCTGGTCTGCCTGGAATTCCAGTTTCTTGTGCCTTTGACTGGCTTGAGGTAGGCATTGTACATGAACCTTTGCATAGTTGGGCAGATACCAACATTAGGTTTGCCAGAAAGGCTATAGTTAAGTACACTGAAACAAGGAATCATAACTAGGGACTACAATCTTGTTCCCATTTTGGGTCCTCCACTGCGCAATGCAATATAATGGTGACGCCTGCCCAGTTATCTCCGTATATGGAGGTTTTGTTTTGTGTGTCTGTGTTTCCATGTTTTTTCTACATGCTAAGTATGTTGACAATACTGACAAGAGGTTGTTTATTATTGGGCTATCTCATTTCTTGTTTCAATTTCATGCTATATATATGTACATGTTTGTTGCCATATGGTAGCCAGACGGAAATGAAAATTTGTGTGCCCAGAAGTCAAATGTGTACACTATAGTCATGATTTTTGTTTCACTTTGTCTCAACAGTTCCGAGATGGTCCCAACCCGACCTCTCCAGTGATTGGTGACAGACTGTGCAGTACTGTTCTTCCCTCGACTGTGTACAGCACCAGTAATATCATCCGCGTGGCCTTCCACACTGACTACAGCGTCACAGGCACTGGTTTCCTCTTCACCTGGCTGGCTGAGCCTTATGTGAGCCCAACTGGCCAACCTGCCACCATTGCACCAGGTAGATGGGCTTAAAGCTGCATTATGTAATATTTTGAACGATACTAGTAATGTCAATTTTATGTTCATTTCTGTTAAATCAACCCTACTCTTGGACTATTGCAAATAAGTGGAGGTGTCAAAATATTACACCATACGAGTGTGTTTAAAAGCTGGAAACACACTCAGGTGTTAGCTGTTTGTTTACATTGACACAAACCTTCTGGGTTGATTTAGCACCAATCAGAAATGTGAGATAATTGGCCAAAATCTGTGCAAAAATGATACAATGTTACGAAAGATTTTTTTTTGCAAGGAATGGTTGACAGTGTACAATGTTCAATGTACAATGGAAGACCCTTGTCACAAGTTCCTATATGACCTTGGCTTGACTGATCAAGGTCAGGCTTCTTCTGAATCAGTGTACTAAAGGTTATACTCTGACACTGTCCTCCCACAGGGGTGTGTGGAGGTGATGTCATAGCCGGCAGCACCCCCCTGCCTCTGGTCTCCCCTGGTTGGCCCAATGGTTACGACCATAACCTGGACTGTATCTGGACGATACGCTCGCCTGCCGGGACTCATGTCCGCCTCACGTTTACCGGCATGAGTCTGGAGGCCCACGGAACCTGTAACTACGACGCTGTTACCGTTATTGACGGTTAGTATTCAAGACATGTTTAGTTAATTAAGTTACTGAGTTATCTTTTTTTGGCTAATCTTTCAGGGCTCCAAACAAATAACATAAAAAAATAATACCATACACATTTTTAGTTCAATGTAACGTTACATAAAACACAATACACAGGACATACATGGAGAATATTATGATAACATGTACTTCACGTAAATTTCAAAATGGAAAATCATTTGACTTTCACAGTACAAAATATATTAAACGTTCTATGAAAGAAAGATTGCATGCACTTAGATGATGTCTTCAGGGCATTCTAGAGCTCCACAGATCCATACACAAACATTTAGTTTCAGTCTTCTGGATTTGGCAATGAGAAGTTGACTGTTTTCTTGAATGGCTACATGTATATATCATAAAGTAATCTCCAAGCAGATACTACAGTGGCATTGGGCAGAGCTGGCTAATGGATACTGTCTTGCCACAATAGGATCTTCTTGGAGATAACTGTATATTTATCTTCCTTTTATTTATGTTTTTCTTCCTTTTACTTTTAGGTGATAACCCCCAGCCCCCTAAAGGTGAAGTAGACATGTGTGTGTGTGTGTGTTTCTCTGTGTTATGTGAAACTTACTCACAAACTAACAAACATCTTTGTTTGCAACTAACATTTCTGGTTTGCGTGCCAATTTGTGTCTGTTTTTGGATTGACATACATTTTGTAACTGACACTAACAAGTAGCAATATCTTTGTTGTGTGTGTGTTTGTGTGTGCCAACTAACTTTCTAACACAGTAATGTGTGTGCATGTGTGTGTGTTTCTGTGTGTGTTTGCATGTTTGTGTGTGTACAACCTAACTCACTGATGACCAGTTGTCACATTTGCAGGACAAAGGATATAACCAATGCAGCAAATTAAACCTGCTTTGCATGGATTTTTGCAGATCTTGAGCCATTTAATGGTCAACATCCACTAGTTTTTTTACATGTCATCGAATGCTAGACAACATTAAAAGCAGAGGGCAGTTGTGACTTGAATCACTCACTCATTCAAGGACTGCATGTATCCTGTGATATGGAGATGAATATGCATTTATGATGATGATCTATGATCAATGTATATATTTTTCCTAACAAATGCTGGTTCTTAATCCCTGTTTTATGTTCAGGTAATGTACATGTAGATGTGCTTCTGTGCTCAGTGTCTTGTCCACAGTTGCTGCATGCTGTACAACAAGTTATAAAAGCTGTTTCATGGTCCCAAGTGTGCATGGATGGCATTATGCATTGTCAATAATAAGATGTCAAAGACATGAAGAAATCAGGTCTAACCATGCTTTATACATGTCCATGCAGACAATATTTTTTTAATGTCTTAGGGTTCTTCAACTTAAAATATTGCATTATACCAAACATGCAAACTTGGACTCATGAACCATAATTGTAGCATTTCCTAACATTGTCAACATTTTGGTACAATTTTGCAGTATTTTCCTTTTTTTTTGGTGATGTGTTAGTGACATGGCAGTCCCTCTATTTGAGTACTGATTTGCTTGATGTTCTATATCAACGTACAGGTGAGACTATCAATGATTCCCAACTTGGAAAGTTCTGCGGCCGCCCTAACCCCCTGCCAGGTCCTCTGGACTCCTCCCTCAATGCCATGGTCGTTCGCTTCACCACCGACTATTCCGTCAACAGTACCGGATTCTCTGCAACATATCAAGCTGGTTAGTTTTGACAGATGGTTTTTTAATGATTCAGTTTTACTTACTCATTGATTAGTTAGTTGATAGGTTGATTTACTTTGTGCATTTTTTGTTATATCTTTGTTACATGTATATACCAAATGAAGGGGATAACTGAAAAAGTTAGAAAATGGATTTACATGTATTTATTCACATTTTTCTTTGAGTTCACCTTAAGACAAAAGACAAGTACACGTAGATTTCAGAGAATTTCCTCAGCAACTGCCAATTTTAAGCTTGATTCCTTTGAAATATATTTTTTGAGAGCAATGATGACAACTCGACATGCAGTGTAGGGTTTATGTGCATGTAAAGTGTTACCTGCATTTGACAATGAAATGTTTTACTTTTGCACTATCCTAAACACTTTTTAACAACGCAGAATGCAAAAAGTGTCTGACATATTTTTATCATTACACTTTCAGCTTGTGGTGCCGCGATCAATGCAGACAGTGGTTCGGTCATGAGCCCGAACTTCCCTAACAACTACCCTAGCAACGTGGACTGTGGCTGGCCAATCACTGTGTCCAGTGGCATGACAATCGGCCTCACATTCGACAACACATTCAACATCCAGGGGAACTCTGGAAACTGTGGAGGAGACTATCTTATGGTAAAGTCTGGCAGACGTCTTTCAATATTAGAGCAAATACATGTACATGTAGGACAAATTTTGACAGTAGTTTTACAGCTATCCATCCATCTGTCCATCCATCCGTCCATCTGTCCATCCATCCGTCCATCTGTCCATCCATCCATCCATCCATCCATCCATCCATCCATCCATCCATCCATCCATCCATCCATCCATCCATCCATCCATCCATCCATCCGTTCATCCGTCCATGTGTGTGTGTGTGTGTGTGTGTGTGTGTGTGTGTGTGTGTGTGTGTGTGTGTATGATTGTGAGCGTTTTTTTTCAAAATCTGAGAAATTGGCATGGCCTAAAATGTTCCATCTGTACTCTCTCCACAGCTATTAAATGGAGACCAGGCTGACTCCCCTCCCCTCCTTCCACCTGGCAACAACGGTGACGGTAAATACTGCGGCAGCTCTCCACCAACCAACCTGCCGCAGACAGGCAGCAACAAGCTGTACGCTCGCTTTGTGTCCGACGGAAGCGGAGCAGGCTCAGGTTTCAAGGTCAACTTCCAAGCTCAAGGACAGGGTCAGTGTTATAGACAAATGTAGCCAAAACTATCAGCATACATAGCATACATTATGAACTTTATTTGTTTGTTTATGAAGGAATCTTCAATTAGTGACAATACAACCACTACTCTTCCTGAAGTCCTCTTACATACATTGTAAAATTAACATTATAACTACTTTTTACATTCACTTGTAACTACTTTGAAAAAAGGGCAACGTTGTCTTCCTAATTTTTGCCAAAGGCAACTAAATATAATGATAACGTTAATTAATGTTTCCTGATTTTTCCATTGCTAATTCACAACGCTGTGAAAGTGTGTATCTTATGTAGTATTTACTGCTGTATTTTTACAAATTACATGAATAGTATCAACTGCAAACTTATCACAAAATTTATCAGAATGCTATAGGATAGGATTGATTCATCTAACTACATTAACTTAAGAGAATGACCAGAAAATTGACTTTGAAAATCCAGTTTTGCTGCCCTGAAATTTCACTCGATGCCATTATTGTTCAGAATAATCAGTGATAAACTGTAACTAATATGTTGTTTGTTTTACAGCTTGTGGAGGCAGTTTGGCTCTCACCAACTCAGTCACAGAAGGGTTCATCATGTCACCTGGTTACCCCGGCAACTACCCTGTAAACATCGACTGTTTCTGGACGATCACCGCTCCCTCCGCCATCCAGCTGGACTTTGTGGAGACGTTCTACATCGAATCTCATCCAAAGTACGTGTCTTACAATGCAGGGTTCCATTTGGTTCTCACACGGGCTTCAAATTGTTCCTTAGAATAATTCTAATGCATTTGACGCATTGTGTGTGTGCCGTTTACTGAAATTTGAAGTCCGGATTCGGAAGTTTGAATTGGTGCTAAAATGCCTTCCATTGTAAAACACCTTTTTTCTTCAATTTTTAAAATACAATGCACCGTATTGTATTTTAATCATCATCATCATCATCCACTGTGTTCTGCGTCTACAGTCGTGTGGACATGTCCTGTAGCCGCATTCAGTCTTTTAGCTATGGTGCACTGTATTTTAATACAGTGCACCATATTGTATTTTATTTATGTCACACCCACCCATGTCACAATGTCTAGACAGTCCATAGTTGACCTGTTGACCTACAGATTCCATTAGTCAGTCACTGTCAGTGACATCCTTTTTTGTGCTTTATCTCCATTTGTCGTCTAGTTGCCAGTATGACTTTGTCCAAGTGTTTGAGGGAGACTCCCAAAATTCCCCGGTCCTGGGTACGTTCTGTGGACAGACACTTCCTCCAACCGTGCGGACTGTCGGAAACACCATGATGGTTCGCTTCCGCACGGACACCAGTGTGCAGCATGCAGGGTTCAAGGCCAAGTACAGCATCGGTGAGTACATCTGTGAATAATTATTTCATCAGGTTGATGAATGATTGAATAGCAAAATTCTTTATTTACACTCACTTGTTCAACAAGAGTCAACGTTTTAATGACTTTCTGTCATTTTTGTAAATAGTCATTGCCCTGATGAAGATGACAGACGTTCATTGAAATGTCAGCTCGTGCTAAACATGGTTGTGAATTTTCAACTCTTTGCATTAAGATTCCGCTAGATGTAGAGTGAAATAAAGTATGGATTGATAAAAACACACTGAACTAGAAACTAAGGTAACATTTGCAATGCATAATGTTTACCATTACATACATGATTCTTACTCAAACACATTCACATATACATGTATGGTAACAGGAGTCTAAATCCCTTCTACAAAATTGCAACATTATGTAACCCAACACCAGTTACCATGGTGACAGACAGCCTGGTTCAGGTCATTGACCGGGTCAGTGTTTGGAACAGAAGAAGAGACAGAGCAAAAACAATATGTTTTCCTTTGGATAACATAATTGATTTTGTCCTGTACAGCTTCTTGTGGCGGGCGTTTGGCCGGTGACTCTGGAACAGTGATGAGCCCCGGCTTCCCTAATAACTACGCCAACAACCTGGACTGTGAGTGGCTCCTGCAGGGTCCCACCGGTCACTACGTCACCTTCACCTTCGCTGACCAGTTCAACATCCAGGGCAACTCGGGCAGCTGTGGCACCCAGGACTATTTAGAGATTAGGGATGGCACCAATTCAACTGGTCAGTTCTAGCTTGTTTGTTTCTTCATATTTAGGAACCTCCAATACAACCACTGGAGTCCTCTAGACACATTGCAATATACAAACATTACACAGTTACTACTATTTTAACCCTGATATTTTTCTGTTGGTGGTCAGCTCCCGTCCTTGGTCAGTACTGTGGCTCGAGCGCTCCGGCCAGCGTGGACACGTCCGACAGCTATGCGTACATCAAGTTCCACACAGACGGCAGCGGTCAGGCACCTGGCTTCAGTATGACCTGGCAGGCCAGTGTGGAATGTATGTCTGCATTTCTTATCATTAAAGCTACATTATGTAACATTAGGACATTGGAAAAGCGAATTTTCTGGTCATTTCTATACGAAGTTAAATGAACCCTACTCCATTGTAACTCCACTGTAAGGCCACACCAATTTTATTTGTTGGTCGTTGGATTCACTCACTTCACTTTTTTCTGATTTGCAAAAAAAACTGAGTGTACATCATATGTGGGCTGTTATATTACCAGATGTGAAATAATAACAAAAAAATATGTTCAAACGTAAAGGAAAAGGACCACGTGAGTCATACAAAAAAACTTCTACAGCATGCCTACATGGTGCTGAAATGCCTTCCATTGAGTAACACATCTATTATACCCCCTGTCATACAATTGTGGTGCATATTTTGACATTCATTGTTCATTTCATACTCTCCGCATGCTGATATTTAATAATGTTGTTGAAGGCTAAGAATAAATGACATTGATGTGATCAGATTCTTGATTAGGAAGAAACATTTTTACAAGAAATTCTACTCAAGCAAGTGAATTGTCAGATATTTGAAGAAGCACTTACGACTTTCCGTCAGTGACTGAAATGTTCTTTTGTTCTGTCAGCTTGTGGCGGCCAGCTGACCACTCCTACTGGTACGTTTACGTCGCCGAACTTCCCCGGACAGTACCCGCACTCCCGGCGCTGCGTCTGGCAGATCACGGTACCGCAGGGACGGCGCATCACGCTCAGCTTCACAACCTTCAACATCGAGAACCACAGCAGCTGCAGATATGACTACGTCGCTGTGAGTAAAAACAATTTTTTCTTTTACCTTTTACGGTGACATAATTTTTTGGATGACATCCTCTGAAGACATCCAAACTAGTGTGCACAGGTGAATAAAAAAATTTCCACCCAAAGAAAATGCTGCTAAACCACAGGAATACAAAGCTTGACGTATAATTGTAAATTTGGTAGTACATAGCGACTTTTAAGTCAAGCTGGCACACACTCGCCTTTTTTTGGAGTTTTTGAGTTCCGTGGAGCTTCGGAAATCCGTAGGATGGCATCCAGGCCAAAGCCTGGAAGAGGTGGGTTTCTTTGAGAACAGGCGAAAACCAATGCGGTCGTAGATGTCATCCTTAAAATTAAATCAGTGTGACTTTATTTAACCTTGAATTGTACAACGTATGCATACATTGCTATTTAGTTACACAATATACAAAATGTATGTTTTTTCACAGGTTTACAATGGCATCACTCCCAGCTCCCCCTTCATGACCAGGCTGTGTGGAGACACCCCTCCCACCCCTGTAGAGTCCAGTGGTAACACCATGACTGTGGTGTTCCAAACAGACGGCTCTGTCAGCAACGGAGGCTTCAGTGCCACTTACTCTTCCAACCAACTTGCAAGTAAGCAACAAAGCAGTGCTTGTTTAAAGTTTAAACTTTTGATCCAACACAGAGAAGTTCTCTCACCTAGAGCTTTCAACCAGTCACTCTGGTCTTCCTCAGTAGAGTGAGACTTGTCACGTGGCTTGTTTGAAGTGTGACGTCAACACTGCATCAAAGGTATCTGGTAGACTATGATTAACCTGATTAACTCCTTTGATTGGCACCTTTCAGCCTGTGGTGGGGTCTTGAGTGGTCCTCCTGGAGGTGGCACCATCACCTCTCCTAACTATGGCAACGGTAACTATAGCAACAGCCAGGAGTGTATCTGGGTCGTCAACAACCCTAATCCCATCAACTCCTCCGTGGTGCTGCAGTTTACTGACTTCGAGCTGGAGACTCATGGGAGATGTTTGTACGACTTCCTGGAAATCCGTGCAGGTGAGATATTCTTTCATCTGTTCTTTCATCTGTTCATTCATTCAATTATTTATTCATCTGTTTATTCACTCATTATTTCACTCAATATTATTAAGTCATGCATACATTCATTTATTTCTCATTCATTCCTTTATTCAACCTTTCAATCATTGGTGAACATTTATTTGGCTTTATATTGTCACCTCAGATACAAAATTAATATTTGACATAGAAAACAGAGCATTGTGGTCATTTGTCAGACATACATAAAAAGTTAAAGAATCTTTAAAGATTGGTTTGGTTTTGCCGACTTTTAGGGTTAAATATGCTGAATAACTGGAAAAATATAATGAAAACAAAGCCTGAGGAACTAGGTTTATTCCTCAGTGCCTCAATTTTATGGGCATGAATACAGTCATCTTTCAAATGGCTTCATCACTTGTTTGTTTCCACAGGTGGGGACATGAACAGTGTCTTGTTAACTCGGCTGTGTGGTGCAGACACCCCTCCCACCATGGCCATCCCTACAAACCAGGTCTGGATACAGTTTGTGTCCGACTACTCTGTGGTCCACCCTGGCTTTAGCCTCACCTACAGTTTCTCTGGTAAGTCATGATTTTTTGTTTGTTTTACATAACCGGTAAACCCCCTATTTAGGCATAACACACCGGTTTGGTGGCATTAAAATAAGTTAAGTTAAAATAACTTAAGTTAAGTTAAAATAACTTAAGTGTGCCATCACCACATCTTGTGATTACATGTTGAAATATAAAAAAAATAAATTAAAAAGACATACCAAAGATCATAAAGATCCATTCACAACTTCTTGAGTTCACAAACAGATCTAGACACACACACAAAGACGCATGAACCCAAAAACATTACTTATTAGTAGAAATATTTGATTTTACTGCTGCAGGCCACCCCAGTTCTTAAGAAGAATATTTACAGTATATTTATGTTTGATATTCTAGCTTGTGGAGGTGTATTGGATGGAACCAATGGCGTCATAACCAGTCCCAACTTCCCCAACAACTACGACCACAACGACTTCTGTACATGGCTCATCAGGGCACCAGAGGGACAGACAATTTCGGTAAGAATATCGGATATACTGTACCTTTGAGCCACAAAACTATTTTTCATTATGAAACGGGTTTGAACTGCAATTGCTAACACAAGAAATTGGACGTATGCAAATTTTCAACGACTGGAGTTGTACATCAGTCGAAAATTTGGTTACATCTAATTTCTTGTGTTGCCAATTGCAATTCAAACTTATTTCATAATGACTTCAAACCCATCTCGTATTAGCCACAAAAAGGCAGCAGAACCTTCAGCTAGTTGAAGGTGGCTGCCTCAAAATGAGAAGAGAAGAAGAAACTGAGACCATCTGGCTACCTACTCACGCTATACAAATGCATTGTTAACTTTGTGCCCTCCAGATCACGTTCACAGATTTTGCCATGGAGAATCATCCAAACTGTGACTTTGACTACTTGACAATCTACAACGGTGCCAGCATAAGTTCACCACAGATCGGTAGATACTGCGGAAACAACGGCCCTCGACCTTTCACCTCCGGCAGCAGGTATCTGTTGCTGTACTTCCAGACAGACGTCAGTCAATCGGCTATGGGCTTCAGGGCTACCTACACCACGGATGGCTTGGGTCAGTATACAGTTACTGTTGTATAATATAGAATTACACGGTGTATTCTGTATCGCCCGAGGTATCAATCCAACCGCAGGTCAGATCACCTTAAGGCTGGAGGGAGCAAGGGTAATGCAGAATACGCTGTGTAGTATAGTTCTAAGAAAAAGAGAAAACACACATTTCAATGAGAAATAACCTGAAGCTAACCAAAAAAATTTAAAGTTATAACGACATCAATTCTAATGTCCGAATCCGGCATTCGAATTTTCGATAGCAATGCACTCGGTGCATAACACATTGTTCTCTGGAACATAAATTAGAGTAATTTTTTGCCTTATTAATAAACTTATATATCACACCTGCAAGTTTGAATACAAGTTTTTTTTTTCAAATTGGGGGCATTATTCTGCATGAAGTTTTAATATCTTTTTGCTTTGAAACTTTGTTTTTCTCAGGATGTGGAGGAATTCTCCATGGTAACTCTGGTACCCTCATGAGTCCCAACTACCCCCAGAACTATCCTCACAATCTGGAGTGTGAGTGGACCATCAATGTGGACCCTGGCTACCATGTGTCACTCAACTTTGACCCCAATTTCTTCATCGAAGCTCACAGCAACTGTATCTACGACTATGTTATGGTAGGTAAAGCTGTGAACGAGGGTACAGTAACTGTACTGTAAAAATTGATTTAATTTAGGTACAGGTCCAAAATACCTAATCCCTAAGTACACAGTAAGTTATACGAATTATATGATATTTTCATACAATTTCATTCACACTAAAGCAACATTGGTTTGGAGAATTTAAAATCGTAAAAAATGTACACACGAAAATACCACAGTGACTGTACAGAAATGCGAAATGGAATGAAAGAAAACAAAATATGTAACACAATTTTGTTCCATTTCATTCTATTTTGCACTTTCTGGGGTCCCTGAAAATAATTTTCCAGGTACTTTATTGATGTTCAACCGAAATGATTTGTTATGTACTAATTCTGTTTTTTTTTTGTTTAGATTCGAGATGGAGATGACGAGAATGATCCAGTTCTTGGTGCCAGTAATTCTTACTGTGCCAGCAACGTCCCAGAACCTGTACAGTCCACCAGTAACGTCATGTTTGTCAAGTTCCGCTCAGACTACAGCAGCAGTGGCATGGGATTCTCTGCCAACTGGACAGTTGGTAAGGATCATTACAGATTTTTTTTAATGACTGCTGAGTGCAAGGCCACATGGACCACTTCTTGGCACTATAGTAGCACTAACTGAATCAGCATCTCTTCTCTCTAAGTCAGAAACATCAAGCTTAGGCCTGTAAAACATGGAAAATTCGCTGAAATTCAGGGGACACCTATTTGAAAGTGCCTGTTGTGGTGGACTTTGCCTCCGCTGTGTGAGGGCCGGTATTTTTCAGGGAGTACTGGTCATTCGCTAAATGTCAACTTCGATTTATACTGTATAACTTTGAATTGATTTGCTTAAAAATTGGGATGAATAAATGGAAGCACAATCTGAACATGACCATATAAAAAATTGAGATTCATGCTACGCTTAGCTCTGTAGAGTGGTCATTTGGGGTCATTCGCTAAATAGACGCTCCCGTATTTTAATAGACCAAGTACGTAGCAGAAGAATTATGTTTGAAGCTAGTGTTTTCAAGACAATCTTATGACTTCAAGTCTGCAAAAAGTTCTAGGTTGTATTTTTATTTATCCATGTACATGATGTGGTACTGTATGTTATGTTTAAGGTTGTGGAGCTACCTTGACGGGTGACTCAGGTTCTATCATGTCCCCTGGATATCCCAACCTGTATGACAACAACCTGGACTGTAACTACACCATTGCCCCTGCCGACTCACAACGCTTCATTGTCCTGGAGTTTGACACCAACGTCTTCGAGATTGAAGGTGTGTATACTTCAGAATATGTCTGTCTTAAGGTTTTGATTGTTCTTTGAGAATTTACAAGGGCTCCTATATAACTTGCATGCTTATCATGTAAACAAAAACAGTGATCGCTCATATTAAAACCCTTTTCCTGCTGTGCCCATATACACTTGTATGTATGGGTTGCACATACTGTGCCTGTATGTGTATACTGTACATTATGTATATATATATATATGTATATATAATATGTACACGTTGGGCGAATGCTGCTTTTAGGCTTTCTTTTTTTACTGGTAATTTTTTTTATGCCAGCAAAACTTTTGGTGACAAATTGGTAACTACCTAGCAACTGCCTGGCCAATTTGATACTGTCTTTTGCAGCTAACAAATTTAAGATCTGCTTGGAGATTAAATCCCCATATGATTTCAATATATCTGTTGAACTTTCAGATGGTACCAACTGCCGCTGGGACTATGTGTCTGTCAACGAGGGCACAGCGGCCACCCCGGGTCAGCAGCTGGGTCGTTACTGTGGCGATGACCCGCCCAGCCCGCACAGCACCCTGGGTACCATGTGGGTCCGCTTCTTTACCGACCAGTCTGTGCTGCGTAGGGGCTTCAGGGCAACGTATACAGTATCAGGTAAACCTTCAAGTTGTTACCGCCATGAAAAATGGAGGTATTGTTTTGGGTCTGTCTGTGTGTCTGTGTTTCTGCACATTTGTACATGAAAAATGGAGGTACTGATTTTGATCTGTGTGTGTGTGTGTGTGTGTGTGTGTGTGTGTGTGTTACTGCACATTTCTACATGAAAAATGGAGGAGGTACTGTTTTTGGTCTCTTGTGTGTGTGTGTGTGTGCGTGTGTTTCTGCATATTTGTACTGAGTATGACATCAGAAGGACTTTTCTTTTCTTCCATAGTTAGGTTCTATAATGGCTCTGACTTCTTGTGTTTTCTGCGTTTGCCCACTGTTATCCCACGTATAAATTTGCTTGGAGATTAAATCCAACCGTTTTGTCGACAGAATGTGGCGGTCGGTTCACAGACCCGTCTGGAGTGATCGCCAGCCCCACCCACCCTGCAGAGTACCACAACAACCTGAACTGTACCTACATCATGACTGTGGCCACAGACAGGATCGTGGAACTCAAGTAAGTACAGATATAACAAAAGACAATTCATTTGAATTATGTGAAAATTTTGTTCTGCAATTCGGAAATACTTTCTGCAAATACAAAGTCACTTAAAAGTCCAGATCTAAACCCAATTGGCATATACAAAATTGCATGTTGGCAAACATTTTACATTAAGTAGTAAGTAGTAAGCACAGAAGCTCTTAAACACCATTGAACCCCTAGACTGATTTTTTAAAAAGGCCAAACACTTCTAAAACACTGAAGCGGAAATTGATGGTATGTACAATTTACATGTATGGCATCAACTCAAAGTGCTAAGAAATATACTAAGATTTTCATAATAATAATTAGCATGTTTCAAAGTTTTATAAAAAAAACTTGACTTGTATTTTCCCAACAGGTTCTCCTTGTTTGACCTTGAGGCTCACTCCCAGTGTAACTACGACTACCTTGAGGTGCGTGACGGGCCCAGCTTTGATTCCCCGCTGCTGGCCAAGCTCTGTGGTAGCGAGATTCCAGACACGGTCAGGTCGACTGGGAACGCCATGTATGTGGCCTTCGTCACGGACTACTCCGTAACCGCTGCCGGTTTCAGGGCTGTGTATCGTGAAACTTTCGGTATGTATGACTCTTGTATTATTTTCCATTAGCCATCTTACAAGCATAGAATATGAGGTGGAATGCGCGCATGGTATAAAAGTATACACATGTACATGTATGTTGTACCCAGTATTTTACCTTGTACTTTATCTGGCCACTTCTACTTCAGAGGGTATGGGGGGGGGTAGGTGGACAGGTACAAATGTACATTTTACCATACAATAATATGAATTTTTTTATGTTTTCTTTACTCAAAAAAAAATTAAAAATGAAATAAACAACTGAAGGTGCCTGGGCCAAATTTTAGTTATTAAGTCAGGAACCTAAAAACAAGAAGTTGTTCATTGATGAAAACTTCTTCTTTTAACTTTTTTATAATTAGGATTTTGTGTTTATCAAATTAAATGGTCTTATATTGATGTTGTCATGGCAACAGGCCCTGCCCAAGGCTGCGGCGGATCGTTGATCGCTGACAGTGGGACGATCCAGCCCGTGGACGTTGACAACAACGGTCAGTACGAGAACAACCAGGACTGCACCTGGACAGTCACGGCGGCCGACACAAAAGTCATCAGTCTGAGCTTCGACTCTTTCGCTGTGGAGGCAGAGAGCCAGTGCAGATACGACTACCTACAAGTATGTCTTTTTATGTTTACCAAAGGAAAACATTGTTTTTTCTCAGTTTACTCTTCCGTTCCAAACACAAAAGGTCAATGACCCGAACCAGACGTCTGTCACCATGGAAACTGGTGTTGGGTTACATCATGTTGTAATTTTATAGCAGGATGGATTTAGACTCCTGTCACCATATACATGTATACATATGATATTGTGTTTGAGTAAGAATTAACAGAGCAGACCATCTGCAAAGGTGAACATTATGCATTTGCTTTGCAAATGTTACCTTTCTAGTTAAAACTTGCTGTTCTTGGTTTGATGTCGGTTGACCATTGTGGCACCATGAATACTCTGTCATCCACCTTTCTCTGACTTTCTAGTTTGTTTTTTGCCACAGTATCTTATTAAACGTAATTTTCCTCCCATAGATAAGAGATGGTCCGAGTGAGCAGGACCCTCTGATCGGCACCTACTGTGGTAACACCATCCCGCCTGCCTTCAACACGTCCACCAACTTCCTCTGGATACGCTTCTACACCGACCAGAGCGTCACCAACACCGGCTTTGTGGCCAGATGGCAGGCTGTGGACTGTGAGTGCAGCAACTCTCATTTGTTGACAAATTTTTTCTCAGTTGATATACCAGTAAACAACATGCCTTTAGTTTAAATCTGGAGTTCCAATTTAATTCCAGACTAATTTCCATATCTCAGCAACCTTACATCTAGATGGGCTAATATCATAAACTATAGGTAAAAATGATGTGAGAAATATGAATACATGTATGTAGCTGCCAATAATTCTGCAGAATTGCTCCAGTTCCCAAAATTCTGCAGAATTCTGGCTCCAGTTCAGAATTCTGCAGAATTGGGTTAATCCCTAATCTTTTGATGGCTACCACATATTTCTTACATCATTTTTACGTATAGTTTACGATATTACCCCATCTACATGTAGGTGTGAGGTTAACGTTGCTGGAAACTAGAAGTCCAGAATTAAACTGGAGACTGTATATACTAGCAATTCCTGATTTTTTTCACAGTACTTTTATATTTGCAGTTTTCGTGGTCACTTTAAAATGTCAGAGGAAAAATGTCAAAAATGTTATGGTGTAGCCTAAATGGATGCTGCATTTGACAATAAATTTGACTGGTGTATAATGCATATAGTGCATGTACATTTGTAATGCAACATTGAAATGAAAATACATTCACAGCACAATGCGGAGGGACATTCAATGCCACCAGTACCCCGCAAACTCTGACGTCGCCCAACTACCCCGGCAACTACCCTCACAACCTCAACTGTCGCTGGACCATCCAGGCTCCGGATCCCGCACAGAGGCTCCGGATCAAGATCACAGACATGCAGATCGAGGCTCATCCCCAGTGTCAATATGATTACCTCCAGCTGAGGGACTACCCTATGGTAAGGTCGCACTGACTTCGGCAATTTTCGTGTTCTTTGCAACATCTCTAGGCAGAGCCAGTAGTATAATATGTAATATTTTATTCGGCAGTCACATGCATATTCCATGGAATTGTGAAAGATGGTAAAATTTGTACATTGTTATTACACGTTAGGGATCTTAGCCTTGATTAGTTTACATGATTTTGTAACTAATTTCTTTGCCAGAGTGGTAACCTATTGTCCATTTAACAATAATGTTTACTGACATTATAAATTTGGCATGGTTGAAGCTGGTTGTAGACATCTCTTTTTTTAAATTTCTGTCTTGCAATATATGTTCTTTCTTCAAGGCAATTTCTTCAAGCATGTTGCATTAAATGTGTAGATTCTGAAGCATAGCAATGTGTTCTGTACATGGTGCAATGTGTTCTGTGAAGGATGTAAATGTGCTTTGCATGAGAAGATTTGCTTTGCTACAAAATTGGCAAGTAATAGTAAATGCAGTGCAGTAACTGTTAGTGTTACTAATCTGTTGCTTGTTTTTAAGGTTTCATTTGTAAGTACCCTCTACCAGGCTTCGCAAGTGGCTGGAAAGAATGGAAACTGTACAAATACATGTAGACAGATATGTATATGCCAGGGGAGTTGGTCTGCTAAAGGAATGTTTGCTGCCTCCTTTAGTGGGACCAACTCCCCTGACATGTTTTCTGTCAATAAGGCCAATTTCTACTCTTTCAGCTGCTTCCAAAGCCTGGTAGAGGCTTATTTGAGGCTAAAATCAAGACCAAAATTATGGGAATAACAACTCTAGCATTTTCACCACAAGTTCAGCATGATTGTCTTCTAACCTTAAATTTTAAAGTTTGGTCTGCTTGTTGCACTAACTGCCATGACTTAACCAACTAACCCTCCGTTAACTAGGACGACACTGGTCGTACGTTGACGTACTGTGGTAGACAGCTGATAGAGTTTGACTCTCGCAAGCCCACGCTGCAACTTAACTTCCGAACTGACGTGAACTCAGCTGGCCGAGGATTTTATCTGACTTATGAGATAGCATGTAAGTTGTGGGATCATATTGTCATGCAGGAAAAAGATCAGCAGCAAACAAAGCAATTTAGACAAAACTATCACCTTATATTAGCAATTAAAGCTAGTATATCAAATGATAGAGTTGACTGCCATTGTAACTGCTCAGTATTTCATATGTTGAACCAAGGAGCTCCTTGGTTGAACTTAATCATAATATATAATTGTAATGCTGCTGGTCTCTTCCTTACTGCACTTGAAGAACAAAAATGAATACAAGCTTCTTATGACCACATACATTTATTGTTAAAATGACACTGAA
>NW_017803909.1:8948113-8964412 GCF_001625305.1 Branchiostoma belcheri | reverse complement strand
TCCCGTGCTTGGCTAAGGTTTATCGAGAGATCGTCATCAAGCAGAGGTATAGCAGGCAAATTGAGTGTATAACATCGATGGCGCACTGTGTGTTATATGTGTTGTGAGCGTCTATAATCAGAAACTAGCAAACACTCCTATATCAATAGAAAGAAACAGACGGAGTGGACTTAGAATTCAAGCCACCTTAGAATATATGAAGTGTTGTGCAGACATTACAGTCGATGCAAGCGTTTTAGTCTGTAAGCCAACAATGGGGCTATTTGCAACCATTTTAGGCATGAAGTGACACGCATGCGACAATGACGATTCTATTTGCTGACTTGGCTTGCTTAACTGCTTTTTGGCGTATCGTATTACCTGGATGTCTAACCTTTATCGACGTAACCATTGAATACCTTTCTATCACAAGGCAAGGGCATTCCTTCCAAGCTCAGGGATCTGTCTCTGGAAGCGGAGGTTCTTCTGGAAGAGATGATACGTGGTACCTATCTATTAATTCTTTCTTTGCACATCAAAATGCTATACCAGAAAAACTACATGTTATGCATGTGTACAATTCTATAGTTGTAATACTGCATGCAGAAGAGAACTGAACATTATTTAATAGCCCCTGTAAATATGACTTACAAATACATGTGGGTTTTCCATAGCTGGACCACAATACTCAACAGGTCAACAGCAGGATTTCTAATTAAGGCGGTAAAGAATTGAAAACGACGCTGCTAATATATATACTGGGTGCCAAACAAATTCTGGCCGGAACACCCCGGTATACGTATGTATGTAAGCCGACCCATTGAGTAAGGTGACCAGGCTAATTTTTCCGCCAAAATCTTATTATATGTCTGATATAACTTTGCCAATAATGTTACGTTTTATATACTTACTCACTACCCACATCTCTCTCACTATTTACTTTAGATTTCACTGGAGAAGAGGACAAAGGCATGGCTGAAGAGCGTGAAATGGGGCCTCCCATGGATGAACCGCAGCCTCCTGCGGATGAACCGGAGTCTCCCGCGGATGAACCGGAGCCTCCCGCGGATGAACCCAGTTAGTTTACTTTCCATCATTGCAAAACATTTGTTTCTTATTCGTAAAGAAGCTCATTTTTTTGGATTACATTTGTTTTTTATTCCTCAGTTTTTTTTCCAAGCAGTCACCAACATATTCATATAGCAGTCATCCTCTACAAAAAGAAAACGTCTCACGTTTCTTTCTGGAAGAAAACGTTTCAAATTAAGTCATAAACAGGTTGACGGATTGTTGATTTTATATGCATTGTATTCTTGACTAATTAAATAACATAATTAAATGGCGATTATGAAAATACAAATTCTATAAATTTGGAAGTTAAGAGAATGAGGACATCATTAAAGTTTATTGAAGGTGAACATTGAGTTAACTTATACCTTATCTGCATTATTTATAGATAAATGCTAGAAGGGGCCTCTTTGTTATCAATGATGATCGCGTATTTGCATAGTTAATGACATTTATATTTAGCCAGTCGTAACGGTTACCATAATTTTGTGAATGTATGAGGTCACATACATAATTTCCAACTTTCCAACTTGAGTCGACATGGCTCGAAAAAGGGCATGGTCAGTCTTCCCTCGCCTGTTACATTACTCTGTTGTAAACAAAGCTGAAGTACATAAAGGGCTTTTAAGCTGGAGCTTTATATGGGCTGGTACGAACCTATTGACCCTGTCATTTGTCTTATTCTACAGATGAATACACTGTGGAAGGATATGAGACAGAACAGGCTCGCGAGATAGATGGTAATTATTGCATTGCACGTCTCTTGTATATTCTATTGTGCCATTTATCTTTGTGGTGGTAGGCAATGGTTTACTATCATCATCACCTGTCGTCCTCGTCGCGAGGTGCAGCATGTTAAGTTCTGTCTCCAGTACTGTTTGTCAGTCATTCCAGACAGAAGAATAAGGGGTTAATTCCCCTTACCGAGGTGTGTATGGCGAGATAATCCCTGGTCAGGTGAGATAACCATCGAATAACCACCGAGTGCACATGGGTTATCGCAATTGACAAAGGATTAGCTCACCATATGCACCGAGGATAAGGATTATTAAGGTATTTGACACAGATCCCTTCATAACAGATAAACGCTTCAATTCAGTGTTTATATTTCATTCATTTTTTTAAATTTTCTTGTATGTTCAAATGGATTATTCAAAATAAACTATTATATGGTGTTCAGTAGATAAATACTAAAGTTGTAACACCTGTCTTCTGTATAATGGTACGGTTCAAAAAGCTGTTATTCTAATCTTACAACTTATTTCGTATTATAGACAGCATTGCAAAGGTTGTCCAACGTTTTCAGTTTATTGATTCGAATTGACTTAACTTTTGACAATTTTGTTATATCATATTCGGTCACTATTAAGGTCATGTTTCATCGTCTTCCATCTCAGTTATGGACTGAAACAGGCTCTATACGGAACTGGACAACTCCGCGGTGATCCATGGCAGGCATACCCGAGCTACTTTCCCAACGCCAAGGTGAAGGCCAAACTTCCAACTATTGGCTCTGCAATTGCAAAACTCCATGTGTAGACAGAAAATAGACAAGAGGTGTGGTATGGTGTGCTTAAACTGCTGTAAATATTGTGTAGTGCAAAATGTTACATGGTTTTATTTCTTCTAACATATGATTGTTCTGTTATACCTACACCTGTTTCCCCAGTACATTGTGTAAAAATTTGATTAAAACTTGTCTGAAAGTAATTGTATGTGACATAGTTCAAATAATAACTAATCCAAGATATTTCCTACAATACTACTATGAAGTAAATTTATAAATAAACTTGGTCCCTTTAAAAGTGCTGATGTAAAAACCCGGACGTTGTCGTTGAAGCTTAGGTGGAATAGACAAGTGTTATTGGTGCTGCATGTTCAAGTATGCGGGTGCACCTTCTTTTCTTCTTTCCTTCCCTTTCGTAAGTACAGTATCTGGAGAGAAGGTGGCCAAGGTAAGGTGAGGTGAGGTGAGGTGAGGTGAGGTGAGGTGAGGTGAGGTGAGGTGAGGTGAGGTGAGGTGAGGTGAGGTGATGCTGTGAGGTGAGGTGAGGTGAGGTGATGCTGTGAGGTGATGCTAAAACCACCTGGAATAGACAGCTGTTATTGGTGCTGCATGTTTAAGTATGCTGGTGCACCTTGTCATCACTGTCATGTTTTCATGTCTTATATATCAGCTTTTCCTTTCTTACTACACGTTTAAGTTCTTAAATCTCTTAACATCTTTTAGAGAGAATCTATATTACAATGATAATTCTTCTTTTTTCTGTGAGGTGATGCTAAAACCACCTGGAATAGACAGGTGTTATTGGTTCTGCATGTTTAAGTATGCTGGTGCACCTTCTTTCTTCTTTCCTTCCCTTTCTTAAGTACAGTATCTCCAGAAGGTGGCCAAGATCTGTCATGTTTTCTTGTCTTATATTCAGGTTCTCCTTTCTTACTACACGTTTAAAAATCTCTTAACATCTTTTAGAGAGAATCTATATTACAATGATTATTCTTCTTTTTTTCTGTGAGGTGATGCTAAAACCATTTATATGCACTTTGGTGTTGCACTTTAAAAGTTGGTAATTGTTTGGCGTATGTCTTACAAACACTATCACAGTCTACCCGGGTACCAACCAAGATTTCCAACCAAGTATTCCAACTTCTTCATACTATGCAGAATATCTATACAGGGTCAAGGAGTTGGTTGGAAATTTGGTTGGTGAAATTTGATAGTGTTTGAAATACAGCTCAAACATTTGCCATTGTTGGTGTTTACATGTTATTAAACTTTCTAGAATGGTTGCAAAGGCAAAGTTAATACAAACTCTCCTAAGGTCACACCTACCTGATTTTTCCTCGCTTTTGCAGGAAACATTTCAATGGGCAAATCCAAATTAAAAGCAACGACTCTCGTTTAATTCTGCTTTGTTATCTACATTCTATATTCATAAAAATTACTCTATTGGTACTTTTTTGCCAAAATACAACATTTAGGACATAAACTTGGTAAAAAAAATTGCCCCAAAACAAATAGAGTTAACCAATAACTGAAAAAGACAATTTTCTTTTGCATGAGGCCTATCAAACAAATAACACCGAAAAATTAGACCGAAAATACAACTAATTAAATTAAGTTGGCTTAATTAGAACATTCCTTTGTGAAAGGTACTAAAGGGAGGTGACTGTGTCTTGTAACATCTTTGAGTTGACGTTAGGCCTTCTTATTGTACTCAACACAACATTCAATATAAGAGGTCAGTACTGTAATAGGAGAGTTTGTTATTAACAAGAAAACATCCTAACACACTGGTCCATAACAATTAGAAAAAAAATTCAAAGTCGAAATCCCTAAAACTTCCGAATTCGCCACACAATGTGATTCAATCTCCTTTAAACCATATACAAAACTTTTCAGTACAATTTTGGCACAACATTCTAATTTGAACGAAACCAACTTTCCAATTTAAACTGACCAGTGATCTAAGTTACTTTGGATGTCAGTCGTAACTGTGGAATTTGCTTCAGGACAAGACAAATTGAGTGGTACATGTGTATGTTTAGATTCTTCAAATGGCCTGCTTTAAAAGCAGAATTTAAAACACCGTTGATTGAACTTAGTGTTTGAAATCACTGCATATACACGACTGCCTGGTCATACTGTAAAAAGTCAACATCATGTATGTCAGAACCCCAGACATTGTGTCATTTTTGGCAACAAGACCTGTGATGATAGAGGCACGTGGATAGGTTAGCCTTACTTAGCCGGCAATATACAGGCTAACCAATGTATGTGAACAGGCTACCACTATATTAACGGCCAGTAATTGATTATTGATACTGGACATACTATCCTGCAGTTTGTATTTCTACTGCTATCATGAAGCAAATAATGGGTAATAAGCAATGTGTTAAGAAACATCATGTCGTTGCTGTCGCTGTTACTCAACAAAATCATTTTTGATATCTAACATCCGATATCGGAACATCTTTTTATCGACATTCACTAACACTTAGAATAAAACTTGCAACCAAAGTTTTCTGTTCTTGTCCTTATTCATCTTCAGTGTGACAGGATGATGTTGTGTGCATGGGTGAGGAAAAAAATTGTAAGGTTTATCAAATGTGTGTCAATATTACTAGTTGCAAAATGCCATTTCAAAAGATCCTTTTTTTTCTGTGAAATGCCACAAGGAAAATAAAAGTCTTTCAAAGATAGTATTAAAATACTATCTTTTCAATTTAAGGGGTAACTAAGTATCCATGTAAACTTTAATGGGGTATGATACCATATTTCAAAAACGATATGAAGCAGTTTGTAAAGTCTAATTTCCGGCCAACCGGCAGTACCATTACTGGCCGCTACGGTCGCTGCTGCACAAGACAATGACATCATCGCTAGCTATTAAATCAGAAGCACGATAGGCCCACATTTCCCACGCGGTTCTGAAAATGGAAACACAACACATGGGCTACATCACCCGGCATGCTATGTCATTGTGTACATGTACCGCCAGGCTACTCTAAACACGTCCACAAACCCCACACTATATGTTTTTGGCGCCGCCTCATGGGCGAGCCTAATGGTACAGCATTGTGTGCAGTTAGCAAGAAAACGGAATCTAAACGGAATCACCCAAGGCGGTTTACATGTGGTTTACCCCGAAGCCGGCTCCATGTGAACGCCCCGAAATCACATTGAAAGCGCCTCGATCCCAAGCCACTTCTAGAGGTGGTTTCCCCGCATCGCGATTTGCGTCTGAACGCCATGTGATTTCAATGTAACTTCGCCTGGTCATGGATTACGGGGTGATATTTCTTTTTTTATATGCAATACCAACTTTTACGTGGCAGCAACTTAAAGAGCAGTAATGGTCAAATAATGTGTCCGTTCTAGGGCGAGCTTCACCGCCTCTGGCGGGACCACGTCGGCATTCGGCCGAGATACGCTGGGAGGGGGGCATCAGCAAGCAGGTCGTTGACCTCTGACATTAATAACACGCCACCTTGCGTGTTATCATCAAACAGCAATAAATGTAGCTCAAGCGTATTGTGTTCGCACACGGTTTCACAGGTGTGTGTGGCACGTGGACCAGATGTGAGGAATGTGAGTTACCCGAATCGCGGTTTGGGTGATTCCGTATAGACACGGCCACAGTCCTACACAGTCCAAATTCCTGGAAACCCCTGGGGAAACCTTGCTGGGATGACCTACATTCTTGGCCTCGTTCACTATACACCCAGGGGAGGGTAGGAGTGATCTACTGAACTGTACAAATGTACGACATGTGTCTAGACTTAACAGGTTGCAAAGGTACATGTACAAAATGTATACTGCCAATGATGCACATAGTCTATTAAACTTTGTAATAACGATAAACAACTATCAGTATTCAGATGCAATTAAACTGGTGACAAGTAATATTTCATAATAACGATAGAAAAGTATTTACCTTGTTACCTGTAAGTCTAGACAGATACAATGCAGCTCGGGAGATCGCTCCTACCCTCCCCTGTGTGCATAGCGAACGAACCCTGGGGCAAATGTTATTTTTAACAAACTCATGACAGACCACAAGAAGGCTTCCCAAAAACATAAAATCATGACAGTGCCGTGCAAACAATAACCCTAACAACAACCACCGTCGCCATGGCAATGTATGTTTTCGTTGTCAGTCTTGTTAGCATTTTGAGCGCTGTCAGAGGGCAATTTTTTTTTTTCAAAATCAGGCAAGAATCATATAATGCGCGCGCTGATGTCATCCATAAAAATTACTGGCTGTGGCCTAAGGTATGAAAGAAGGGTTTTATATCTTTCAGCAGAACACCAGCCAACTCTGGAGTAAGTCATCGGTGTCCGGGTGTCAAATTTGACTCAGATTTGTATCGATCCAAGCAGAAAGGTATATTATAGGCATGGCCTATATCTGGACAGACTGCCCCCGAACTTCAGTCAACCCTTGTGTTCGGGGAGCCATGTTGGGGAGAAGGCTCTGAATGTGTGACAGGGGCTGTAGGTAGGATACAGAAAGGCCAGATTACTTACTAATACGAAGGTTCTTTTAATTTGAACATCCTTGCTAATACGTATTACATACACGACAGCACCACTAAGCTTGTTTCTGACCTAGGGTGGGACACTAGGGACCCAGTGCTGAGCGACCTTTGAACTGGCTCTGCCGCGCGTTCAGCACTGAAAACCGAGAGCTGAGACAACGTTCAGCACTGGAAAATTCCAGTACTGAGGGAGCTTCAGCTCTGGAAAATAGCCGTTCAGCACTGGAATTCCATTGCTGACGCAATTTCGACCGCTGATTCAGCACTGGAACACCAGTGCGGAGCCGGGCGTTACTTTTGTATACTAGTATTTGTCCTTCAGACCGTCAGGAACGTAACGCTCTTCCTGAGGTCGTATTCGTAACAGAAATCTCAACCTGACAACTTCGAGAAAGCCGTATTACTCCTGTACTTGATAAGATCTGATAATAAGGGCTCTGCGCACTACCCCCTGTAGGTCTTACTCCCAACGGAAGAGTGTTGCTAGCCTCCTGTGCAGGCTCCGGGCAGGTGGGCTGCTGGCCATCCTACAACCAGCCGCGAGAGAAGGTTTCCATCCGCCCATGAAGCCTGCTTCCATTCGGCAAGAAAAAAGTGGACGGATGGAAACCTTCTCTCGTGGCTGGTTGTAGGATGGTCAGCATTCAAAGAACGCGTTAGAAACTCTACAAAACGCAGTATCGAAACTCCCACCACTCGGAGCCTGCACAGGAGGCTAGGGCGTTGCACAGTATCGTCTCAAGAACAAGAACCTTGTCCATGGTGCTGAACGTACAATCTTTTGACGTGTGGCACGTGATGTATCGCGTGATGTATAGGGCAAGGCAGTAACGTTACATGAATGTTTGCTCCAGTCAAAAGGCTGTTTGGCCACACCGGCTTAATTTTTATGGATGACATCCTCTGAAGACCCCCAAACTAGTGCGCGCGGGCCAAAAATAGAAATTTAGCTAAACCACAGGAATACAAAGCTGGTATTGTGCGTTTGCTGCAGTATATACTATATAATATATATCATATAGCGAAGTATACGACAAGCCGGCACATGCTGGCTTTTTGCGAAATTTATGAATCGGCACTGTACGTATGTACTGAGTTCTTGAGTCGTGGAGCTTCGGTAGCCTGGGTGCCGTCCTCCAGAGTTACCACCGGCTCCATATTGTCGCTAACAACCACGGACTACCAAGGCCTAGAGCCAGGCCAGAGCCTCGGAGGACAGGCGAAAATCAATGCGCGCGTGGATGTCATCCATAAAATTAAGGCGGTGTGGCCTAACCTAGAAAAAGCATATCGGATCACAGTCTGACCTTTGCTCTTCACGTGACGGACACCTGACGGACACGTGTGTGGGATATAAAAAAAGACAGCTGGAGGAAGTTAAATTTGTCTAAAGAGATACATACAGATAACTGGTGTGGAGGAAGCTTCAGAAAATCCTGTGTACCAGTACTGGCTAAGTTTCACGTTTGTCAGCCACATTACTCGTGAAGTTAACCAAGTGGTGAGTACTGTTTTTTTTTCTGCCTGGTTATTGTGAACATTTAATGACCGCGTGCAACTTTATTCACGTGGCAACTTTATTCACGGAGGGAAATGTATTAAAAAAGCACCCGTTTCGGCGTTTGTCATGAAATAGTCTGATTATCAGGTTAACCCTGAAACTGTTTGTACATCTGATTTCTGTTCCAATGGGCGTGCATGCTATCGCCTCAGTGGTATTGAACTCTAAATTTAGAGTTGGGTAGTGCCAGCAACTATTTTGGGGGACAAAGTTGACTAGCGGGCACGAGATCGAAAGGTCACGGGTTCGACTCCTGTGTCCTTGAAAAAGGCACTTTACGCCACTTTCCTCACTCCACCCAGGTGTAAAATTGGTACCTGACTTCAGTCGGGGAGGTGAAAGGCGGTGGAAGGAGAGGGATGGGCTCATAATTTTATAGACACTCAGAGTCCCTGTTATCCTTTCAAATGAGATGCTTTTAAGAGCGATTCTCTGCATCACCCTTCGGGAACTCATCCCAAATGAAGAAATTCGGTCAAAACTTGGGGCAGAACAAACCATCATTGACAAAATACGTGCTAGAAGGCTCAGATGGTTTGGTAGTGTGATGACATGTGAGGAGAAGACCGGCAAACACCTTAGTTCATAAGGCATACCACCAGGAGTCAGGTATACCAATGTCCTTGTGTGTATACATGGGGTATCGAAAATGAAGAAAAACACAGCGTGAGATTCTTCTCGACACGCGAGGTTGGCACGTTTCGTGTATTTATTCCCCTAGCCCCATGCGTGCACGTAGGCAGGTAGGCCCTAGACACAGCGACCTAAAAACCTGCTGCCTCTATAGGATTATATGTGAACGACCGCTAGTGAACTTTGGACTTTGATCCATTGTACTAGTAACCTCTACACGTATGTTTCATAGCAGCTGATAGATCAAGACGAAAAACGTCATGCTCTTCTTATTGTTATTAGATGAAGCTTTGGTGGGGTAAAAGTGAAAAATAGATGGTTGGTGTAACTGGATCATATGAGATAGCACGTGGCATCCCCAACACGCGCCTTTTTCAAAACGATAACAAAAAAAGTTTTCAACCATACTGTAAATCGTACAAACTAGCTGCAAAATGAGCAAATATATACCGTAAGTTGAAAAAGCAAACATTGGAAAACGATACCAATGTCGTAGAATACCAAAATCAAACGAAAAAGACGAAAATGTAAGAAATTACTTTGAAGACTAGATTATTCGCCAAACCATACTCTGTGTCATTTAATTGTTCAACCTTCAAAACCACGTAGATTTCATAATGAAGCAACTTTTGTTGGCTACATTGTTTTTTATTCGCACGCTCGCATCAGTTTTGGGGTTCCCAGAGGATGTCATCCATATAATCAAATCAACATGGCCTTACGAAGGATATACCCGTAAAGGGGGCTTCCTTTGAGTGTGGCGTACCCATCTTCATTTCCTGCTTCTAACAGTGGTAGCCCCCACTAGTTCCTGGACTACTATCTTCAGAAGGCCTTAGTTACCTTCCTATGGCCACAGCAATTAAATTCTATAGATGACATCCTCCACAGACTCCAAATCTAATGCGAGCGGGCGAAAAAAAACAAGATGGGCCGAAAAAAACAAGGTTCCTACATTTTATAATGTTGACTCAATCGTTGTACAAATGGTTTTGATTCAGTGGGAACATCACATATACACACCCAGCATCACACATCACTGCATCAAAGTAAGAAACAAAACATTAAATCAGAGCCTTTACTTGTCTCCTCTCTTCATAGCTATCTGCCATCCACCTTACGACATCTTTGCCCATTTTCGGTATATTGACCACTGTCAGAAGCCAACAAGCTTTTTTTTTTAAATCAGGCGAAAATTAATGCACGCGCTGATGTCATCCTTACAAATTACTTGCTGTGGCCTAAGTTCCTTGGCAAAATGTGCTGCGCCCGCGCGAAAACGTAGACTTTCGCGGTTTTTGCTGGATGTTTGGTGAAGTTGCGCTAGAATTTTGCCCCTTGCAAACGATATCGTTTCCGACACAACATTTGAAAACCATACACCGGATGTCACTGACTTAAACAAGCGATTACAACCTTTATACTTCAAATTCAACATTAAGAGGACACTGTTTGGATCTCTCCTTATTAGTACGCTCTCATTTTTTTATTCATCAAAACATGAAAACATAACAAGGACAGTGTGACACTGACTCAAGTTTATAACTTATATTAACAGCGCCACACAACAAGAAAGTACAATTAACATTTAAATACACAAAGTTGACATATCTGTGCGCCGTCGTCCCACCACCCCAAGACATTAAAATTGTTAATACAAACAAAGTTATTTGAAAAATAAGATTACGTGGTAACCTCTCATTTCACCCCGTGAGGCCACAAATGCTTTTGTCGGATGTTATGGTATAGCTTGGAATCGGTGATTCAGCGGTAATGGCGCGTGTCCTCTTTGACGTATCCTGACTTTTCCTGCACACATGTTTGTGAGCATGTACTGAATCACACTTCCGCAAGCAGCAAGGCGGAAGGAAACAACAGGCTTCGTTGTCATTTATCTAGCTTGAAGGATTATTTGTTTTAAAGGCATCCAATGCGATTTCAGGGCAGCAAAACTGGAATGTTATTCTGAATAAGGCAATCTTTGTGATATTGACACATATTGCTTCACGTTAGCACATTTAAGTCAGCATTTCTCACTTTGGGGAATTTAAAACTGCAGAAACAAACGTACAGATAAGTCATTTATTTTTTGGGTGGTACCCTAAAATCATCCCATGGTCCTTCCAGTAACCGTTTTCCGTCAAAGTTGGGGCATTTTTGCTCCATGAGAGTCAATATACATTGGGACAGTGTTGTTTCAACTCAGTATGTAGATAAATGGCTAGAATATTGGCCTTGAAAAATCGGGTTTCCAAGCCCTAAAACTGCACTGGATGCCTTTAAGACTTTAAGACGAGTTAGAATAAACGAATTACACAAACATCTTACTGTTGAAAATACGCCCAAATAAAACTGAAAACTTCATATATGGATTTCTTTTTCTCCGCGACAACTTCCAATATGCTTCTTGGCAAACCATTGCATCCGCACACGCAAACCGCCAGGCGGCGCAGCTAAGGCTGTTGCCAGGCAACGGACACGCCTTAGCAGTGCGTACACCGCCCCCGGGCACATCTGGCTGGCGAGACTGATCATGAGTTTCCCACAGCCCCACCCCGGCCATATTTTACTCGTCTGGATATCCGTCTCACCAAATTGGGACTTCTGACGGCTTTCTCCGAAATGGATTGAACATCTGCACCCCAGCTATCTGAACTTTACCATAACAGTCATTATCAGACATCCCATCTGTTTTTTAACACATAAGCTACAGGTAGACAGCTCTTTACGTACGTTCTGTGAAATTATATACCCCCGTATTAAAGACTTCGTATTAGCTCACATAAACTTCTTGTTGAAAAGGGGAGACACAACCACATTCCTCTGCAACAAAGTCATTACTGCAACCTAAATGAGATTGAACACGAGAGTCATTTTATTGTGGACTGTACTCTATATAATAATGATAGAAAGATTATCTTCAATAGTATACAAGACTATTTCCCTAGTTTTAGATTTTTAGATAGAAAAGAAAAATTCACATTCCTCATGAAACTCGATAATCCTCGTACTATAAGCTCCACATGTTCTTACATTTACAACTGTCTTAAGAAGCGAGAAGAAGCAGAACCTGTACATATGTAGTTTTACTATAGATATATTGTAGTCTACCATCGCTATTTGCCGTGACCTGTACTTAGTTCGCAATGAGCAAAAATGTACAATAAAGGTCTTTATTTCACTATCAGGCATCCCTTCGGCTACGTGTAACGTTCAATTACGCCACTGGAAGAACTGAGCTCTACATTATATTTGAACAGTCCGGAAGTACGCTTTATCATTACGTAAAAGAGATATAATATACAGTAAAATACAGAGCCCTCGCCCTTTAAAACATTTTTTATTCATCATAACATCAAAACATAACAGTGAGGCGCTGCACTCAAGTGTATAACTTATATTAACAGCGCCACACAACAAAATACAATAAAATTTAAATACACAAAGTTGACATATCAGTGCGCCGTAGTCCCACCACCCCAAGACTTTAAAAATGCTAATGCTAACAATTTTAAAGTTATTTGAAAAAATTTTCTTGAGCTGAAGTGGCTTCTAAGGATTACGTGCACATTTGCACGGGTTTAAAGATTTATTTGCGTAAGTGTGTTAGGTTTCTAGAGATTCAAGCCTCTGTATAAAGACCACCTGGCCGTTGAGGCCACCTTTCGGACACCGGAACCCAGCGTGTCTAGACAAGGTACATAAAGTGGAACGAACTGTCTGTATTATCGGGAGCATACCCGCAAGGGAACCGCGCTACAGAAGTTTCCGTCCATCCATCGGAGTTTGCCACAGAAAATTAAAGACCATTCGTCACATGATTGTGTTTTCAGTATGGTTCAATTAATCAATTTGGTTTGTGTATCTGTATCTGTATAGCCGGTATAACCGCCCTTCGGCGTAACACACCAGCTTCACAGGCACGCGGCGCGGCGACAGCTGGCTACATTACACCGATGGACTTGTTACACATAACCCTTGAACATCTAACTCTAGACATTGTTTAAAGCTATCTAATGATAATGCCCCTACTGTACTTGGTGACAGCGAGTTCCACTCTGCGATACTTCTAGGAAAGAATGAATTCTTGAACACCTCAATCCTTGGCTGATAACTCTGGTACTTGAAGGCATGGCTATTTCTTGTTCTCTTTTGGGCTGGTATTAGGTAATTAGCAGTTGGGACGTCCACCAGTTTATTAGTAATTTTGTACATTTTGCATAGTCTGGACATTCGTTTCGTCCCAATACCTTAGCTCCTATAGTTCAAAATAAATATGACCAGTTTACGTTTGCTCTCGAGTTCAAACTAAACAAAATATGACAACTCACTATGTCCTAATCAGGCCTTATTTATGTTGTGCTCTTTACCACGTGAGGTCACCGTGACAGTCATAACATCGGTCAGATGATGATGATTATCGTTTTCACAAAGCCGTTATGGTAACGTTATACAATACTAGTACTGTGCGCGGGTTACGTGTTGTCTATTCTTTCGGCCCTCCTTATTTATAAGTGGGGCAACTGTATTGGGACATCCGCCAGGAAAGTTCAACAAACTTATTCTCCAAGCAGATATTTTGGTGGCCGCAAAACATTGTAGTATCCAACACTAGCCTCTACCAGGCTTCGGAAAGGGGTTGGGAAGAGTAGAAATCGGCCAAATAGAGAGATAGTATTCCCGGGGAGTTTGTCTGCTGGAGAGAACAGTTTGCCGCTCCCGAAGCCTGTGCGGAGTCGCTACGATCAAACTCTGCGGCGAAATGTACTCTCTAGCGGACCAACTCCCTAGGCATGTTATCTCTCTATTTGACAGATCTCTACGCCTCCCGAAGCCTGGTAGAGGCTATCCAACACGCCATCCGAAGAAAAATAATAATATAAATTTTACCAGTACAAGAAATTAAAAGAAATCCCGATATGAACACCTAGTAAAGCCTAGACCTCTGCTTGGAGAGTAGCAGAAACCCACGGCCAGCTTCGAATTCTGACACTTTTCTTCCGTTTCTGAAAAAAAGATGTCCACGAGGCTATCAGGCAGTAATGTGGACCATCTCTAGCCTGTAACAGGCTACGGGAGGCCAAGGGCTATCTCTCTACTTGGCCGATTTCTACTCTTTCTAGCCGCATCACTAAGCCTGGTAGAGGCTAGACTAACTCTAGATAACGAAAAAAAATCAAATCTGAGGAATAGTATAAAATGGTTGTACGGGAGATGATATAAACCGAACAACTATCAAAGATTTAGAAAAATGATAACGGAGATGGTACGTGAAATAGTAATTTTATCTGTTTTGGCCCGTGATAACGCCGTACCGTCCGTACGTGCAGGAATGAGGCTGTATATATATACGGCCTTCCCAAATTCCTCCGACCCACGTGGTCACCTGCGTATCTCTCTTTGTTTAAATAAAAAGGCCGCCTCCGAAGTCTGAGAGCTTTAGCGACTTGCGAGCGTTTAGATATACCAGTTCTCTTGTATGTCGGAACCTTTTTGCGGTTATACCTTCCGTTTTTGTTGGGTCTGAACTTTTACTTTTCCCGCCCTTCGGAAGTCTTCTAGCCGCCCGACCACATCCAGGTCTAGTTAAATCAGTAGTGAGTAAGTTTGTGTTCCTATATATACACGTATATACAGGACTGTGACAGTAGAAGAATCATAGGACGCTATAGCAAAGATGAAGACGACGAAAATGCTGATGACATGCCGGTGGGTTCTCCTCCTCGTGGTGTTGGAACGGACGGTGTTGGAGGCGGCGCCGGCGGGCAGGGTCACACGGTCCGAGGAGGACGCGCCGACGTCCACCTCAGCAAGGCAGGCGGCCAGACGGAGGCATAACTGCATGTGAGTATCTCAGTATCTCTCGTTTACGATCCTTTTTTCTAGCCTCCTTTGCTGACTTGTAGGGCTGACGTTATTTTTTCGGTGAGCTACGCGAGTTATTCCGCGGAGGGACGATTTTGCCGCCGAGGGAGTTTTGCCGGGGAGAGAAGGTTTCGCGCGCCCGGCGGCAAAATCGTCCCTCCGCGGAATAACTCGCGTAGCTCCCCGAAAAAAATAACGCCGTCGCCCAACATGTCTGCGAAGGAGGCTACTTTTTTCCCAGTTTAGAGGTTGTAGCTTATATGTGACGTCTTTTATAAAGTAGTGTGGATTCATTCCTCAAGCTATGACCGACATCTAACACACAGCAGTCGTTCTAGACGGGAATCTTTCGACTTAAGATGTCTAGCTCACTGAGGGATGAATAGATGTCGGTTAGCTTAAGGAATGAATCCACTCTACTTTATACCGTTGTGGTGTCTGTTGTAGTAGAAGGACGGCGCATCCGAAGGTTGTACTTTGCGTCATTCGTGTGTAGGACGGCTAGGTCACATACAGTTGTACGATACGGTCGTGCGATTGCAAAACTGAGGGCATTCTTGGTATGGTCGTGTATGTGTCCTGCAAAATTTAGCTGTCTTGTTACGGGGTCGTGTGGCGTAACGGCAGAGTGCTCGACTCGGAACCAAGAGGTCCCGGGTTCAAGTCACGACATCTACCGATCTTTGGAAAGGCACTTTACTTGAAGTGAAAATGAGTATTGTCCTGTCCTCTGCGTTGGTGGTGGCATAAAATAAGTTGAAATAACTTGAGTGTACCGTCACTGTTTGTAGTCATGAAATGTTGGAATAAAAAGAAAGAAAGAAAAGGTGCCTTGTTGGTGGATATTTCTGTGATAATTCAAGGGCATCAAAACTTTTCCATGCATGATACCCCTCAAATCACCGTAATCCACTGACGATGTTCTAAACAGACTGATAACAAGAGAAGTAGAAGTTGTGGAAATCTGAGGATACTTTAAAAATTTACTGCACAGACTTATACGTCTATTTCGCTGGGGGTTTTTTTCTGTGAGATGTCCTTCGAAACTTAGAATTTAGAAATATGTATGACCAAATGCAAAGCAACCCACATTCATCTAATTCAGCGAAAACGACAAAAACGCAGAATAATTTGGTGTCAAGTTAAAGAAC
>NW_017803909.1:8903230-8948093 GCF_001625305.1 Branchiostoma belcheri | reverse complement strand
ACCGGGGGGGGGGGGGTGCGAAACATACAAATTATTTTTGCCTACGCATGTCAGTAAGAGCTGTCCAAAATTTTGACCTAAGAAGAATTTTGTGCAGTCCAGAAAGGCAGATCAAAACAGTCCACGAAGGCATCAACCCTTATCGAGCATGAGCCATTTTGTGTCATCACTAGCGGGTATGCTTCGATGTGACTGAAACCTACCCCGTAAAAGCCCCGGCGTGTGCGAATGTACCTGGGCGGATGGGCAACGCTCCCAGTACCGGGAGCCTAAGATGGTCCAGACCGGCCACCAGGCTAAGGCCACTGCAAGTAAATTTTATGGATGACATCCTCCGCAGACTCTAAATCTAATGCGAGTGGGCGAAAAAAAGGCGGGCCGAAAAAACAAGGTTCCTACATTCTCAAATTTTAACAAAATAATTGTACTAATGGCTTTGATTCAGTGAGAACATCACATATACACAGCCAACATCACATATCACTGCATCAAAGTAAGAAACAAAACTTTAAATCAGAGTCTTTTCTTGTCTCCTGTCTTCATAGTTTCTTCACGTTTCGGCATGGCAACAGATATGTTTGCCCATTTTCGTCATGTTGACCACTGTCAGAGGGCAACAAATTTTTTTTTTTCGAAAATCAGGCGAAAATTAATGTCATCCATAAAAATTACTTGCTGTGGCCTAAATGAAACCTAGTGTTTATTGGTGTTGCGTCAGATTACGTCATGTGGTCCGTTTCCGGCTGGTCCCGCAGACGGACAGACGAGAACCAGGTGCGGGCTGGTGACTGGTCATGTGTCATCCGTACTACACGTACCCCACGTACAGACTCAAGATGTAAAACGGTCACCATACACAAAAGCCATCCTTTAAAGGCATCCAGTGCAGTTTTTAGGGCATGGAAATCAGATTTTTCAAAGACAATATTTTAGTCACTTATCTACACTTATCTAAGTTGAAACAACACTGTCCCAATGTATGTTGACATTCATGGAGCAAAAATTCCCAAATTCCGACAGAAAATGGTTACTAGGAGGGCCCTGGGCTGATTTTAGGGTACCACCCAGAAAATAAAGGACTAATCTTTGAGCTTGCCTCTGCAGTTTTAAATGCCTAAAGTATGAAATATTGATTTTTTTAAATGTGCTAATGTGGGACAGTATGTGTCAATATCATACACATTGCCTTATTCAGAATATTTCCAGTTTTGCCGCCCTGAAATTGCA
This sequence comes from Branchiostoma belcheri, assembly GCF_001625305.1. Lineage (NCBI taxonomy): Eukaryota > Metazoa > Chordata > Leptocardii > Amphioxiformes > Branchiostomatidae > Branchiostoma > Branchiostoma belcheri. The sequence goes on along the minus strand of NW_017803909.1, from coordinate 8,946,866 downwards.
TTGGATACCTTTAGTAGAACCCCGCGTAACGTACAGCTGACAAACCGTTAACTGACAAGTGCTGACTGTAGGGTCCTGGGGTGAAGGTCACGGTGCCTTTATCGTGCGCGCTGTCGGCACCTCATAAACAACCTGCCACCGCAGGGAACAAAGACACATACCACACGTTCCAACTTCTTCCCCCGCACAAGCAAAGTGGGGTCGTGTGGCGTCGCGGTAGCAGCCATCTTCGGCTCGGAACCAAGAGGTCTCGGATTCGAACCCCACCTGGTCACCGATCTTGTGCCCTTGGGAAAGGCACTTTTCTCTACTCTTCAAATTGATTTTTTTTTACATTTCCGTCTTTTCATTTGATTTTGGTATTATACGACATTAATATTGTTTTCCAATATTTTTATTGCAACTTACGGTATATATTTTCTCATTTTGCAACTGTTTTGTACGATTTACACTATGGTTGAAAACGTTTCTCTTTTTTTTTTGGAAACGGCTAATAATTTATGCGCGCGCGGATGTCATCCATATAATCAAATCAACATGGCCTTACTTGCTGTGTGTGGCCTTATGTTGAAAGTCAGCTTCCATAAAACAGCTGTGACGTAACACAGTTTATGGCGGACGCGAAAAGGTCATTCATCGTCCTTTACGTCATCGCCAGATTACGTCATCAACAATTTGGCAACAATACAGGAAATATAATCTTTAATAGGGTTTAGGCCATGTTGATCTGATTATATGGATGACATCGTCTGGGAACCCCAAAACTGATGCGAGCGTGCGAATGAAAGAAAAGTTTAAAAAAACATTGCTTTCATTATATGTAATCTACGTGGTTTTGAAGGTTGAACAAATGACACAGAGTATGGTTTGGCGAATAATCTACTCTTCAAATTCATTTTTTTCGTCTTTTTCGTTTGAGTTTGGAATTCTACGACATTGGTATCGTTTTCCAATATTTTCAACCTACGGTATATATTTGCTCATTTTGCAACTGTCTTGTACGGTTTACATTATGGTTGAATTTTTTTGATTGGAAACAGCCGAAAATTCATGCGCGCGCGAATGTGTTCCATAAAATCAAATCAACAGAGCCTTACAGAAGACACTCATATTCTACAGCGGATACATGATGTCTTCCCGCAGCACCAGCATGTACAGTACTACAAGCCTGAGATAAACCTAGAGAAGCAGATAAAGAAGAGAATGTGTGACCTTTAGATAGTATAGACCTATCTGATAGTACTGGCAAACTTGTATCTTCTAAAGCACCAGAATCTTCCCCCCGACCAACTAAGGCAGTTGGCTGAAGTTCAGGAGCAGTCTGGCCATATTTAGACCATATCTTACCTTTCTATATGAATCGAATCAAATTTGAGTTAAATTTGAGTGCATCCAGTGCAGGTCTCGGAAACCCGATTTTTCGAAACCATTTAATATTTTGATCATTTATCTGCACACTATCCCAATGTAACGTTATATTGACCCACATGGAGCAAAAATTCCTAAAATTCTGACGGAAAGTATGGTTACAGGTAGGGCTGCCTGGGTTGATTTTTAGGGTACCACACAGAAAATAAAGGACTCATCTTGGAACTTGTTTATGCAGTTTTAAATGCCCAAAGTATGAAATACTGATTCAAATGTACTAATGTGAAGCAGTATGTGTCAACATCACAAAGATTGCCTTATTCAGAATATTTCCAGTTTTGCTGCCCTGAAATCGCATTGGATGCCTTTTGTTGGGGGAGTTCGTCAGTGTTCGAGAGACCACATTTATATTTACGGCTATTTGTGACAGGGGTTTAATCATATGCTATCTTTATCTGTAAACTTCAGGCCTCCGTGGAGCCGTCAGTGTCAAACCAGCGACCTCATCATCTTCAAGAGAAGCCTGGAGGAGCAGGACCTCCCGAGGATAGCAGCTGTCTCATCGGACAGCAACAGCAATGCAGCAGCTGTCTCATCCGAGGCTGACAGCACCAACAGTTCAGTAGAGAGCAGTGGACGGCAAGAAAACACACCAGCGTCACTAAGGTATAAAAAGCAATACTGTACATGTGCTCTCAACATTGTATTTTTTCTACGGAGTGTAGCATTCCCGCACTTGAGTACACCAGAATCACAGGAAGTGAGGGGGAATGCTGTAACCACAGATTGACAGGAAGGTTAAATTGGAGGTCAAAATGTGCTGGGAGGATCCGGAAGTGACAGACATATGCACAAAATCAGCACAAACATTTACAGCAAGTAAAACAAAATATTCACAACTACTTCACATACATTTCTTGTTTACAACTAGATTATTTTACTGAACACTCATACAACAACATGTCTAACCTTGTCCTCAGTAACCCCCAAACGTTCATTGTTTGATACAGATAAGAATCAGCGAAACTATCTTGTCCTTACTCGTGGGCTTTTGGAAGGACTTATTAATCTTTATACTCGTTGCAATCTTTTCATAAGCCAGACCCTACGTAGATGCAAATGACATCGGGTGATAAAACGCACAAACATGGTGTAACGGCCTCTTGAGAATCATCATCATAATACCGATGTCCAAACTTGGAGTTTTTGCAGGAATGTTACCCTTGAGGCCATGTTGATTTGATTATATGGATGACATCCTCTGGGAACCCCAAAACTGATGCGAGCGTGAGAATAAAAAAAGTTTGGAAAAAAAAAAAGTTGCTTTCATTATGAAATCTACGTGGACATGAAGGTTGAACAAATGACACAGAGTATGGTATGGCGAATAATCTACTCTTCAAATTCATTTCTTTACATATTTTCGTCTTTTTTGTTTGATTTTGGCATTCTACGACATTGGTATCGTTTTCCAATCTTTTTTTTAACTCACGGCGGTCTATATTTTCTTAATTTTGCGACTGTTTTGTACGATTTACAGTATGGTTGAAAATTCATGCGCGCGCTGATGTCATCCATATAATCAAATCAACATGGCCTGATCCAGTGTCTGACGTTGTTCATGTCGTTCATTTATCTGCAGGCTAAACAGAAGGTCGACACGGGGACAGTCTCTGTTGTCTCTACGGAAGATCCTACCGTTCAGGCGGCAACACAGGAATCCCCAACCCGGCGGCGTTTTATAACATTAACGCGGCAGATTTCCGAAGAAGTGATGGGGCCACCTCAACATAATATTGCTCAGGGCAGCTTCTATCAAACCAACCGGCTAACCGGCACATCACCTACAGTACCCTGGATGCCAAACTAGCCAGAGGGAAATTTGGCCATTCCCCTCGGGCTCAACTCCCCGTAGCGGTAATTTAGATAGGCGGGCGAAGGGCTCTTGGCTACCGAAGGAAAACGGCTAACGGCCCGATACTAGTTTGGCACCCAGGGTACACCTACAGCAACCTAGTACAAACATAATGTCCAAACCTCCCTTTTGGAGCTGACTACAACGCACGAATTTCATTTCGTTTAGTGATACTTAGTCAAGTAGGGGTATAAAGTATAAAAGTTCTAGAAGTTTTAAGTAGAAATGTTCCAAAAGTTTTAAGGAGAAATGTTTTAGAAGTTTAAGTTAAAATCTTCCAGAAGTTTAAATAGGAATGTCATAGAAGTACAAGTAGAAATGATCTTGAAGTTGAGGTAGAAATGTTCTAGACATTTGAGTATAAATTTCTAGAAGTTTAAGTAGAATATCTTCTAGAAGTTTAAATAGGATATGTTCTAGACGTTTAAGTAGAAATGTTCCAGTATTTAAGTAGAAATTTTCTTGAAATTTAAGTAGAAATGTTCCAGAAGTTTACATAACAGGCCAGTACGAGTACAACTTGTGTTTAGAATATTTTGCAAGTAGGAAATTGTTATTTATATAGGAAGTTGTTTTTATTATTTATATAGCAGGTTGTTTTTGTTATTTATATAAGATTATAAGATTGTTATACATGAATATGAGGGAGACCTCAGGTATAACTATTCAGTTGGTTTAAATAACGCAAGTCTAATATAAGTTTCTTTTGTTTTACAAATATATAATTTATTGAAAATAAACCACTTTGCTTGTCAAGCTTAATTGGTCTTGGGTGTCGTTTTCTTGTATACATTTGATATCAATGAACAGTTCAATTTTTTCAACCCCTCTTACATTACCATATCTTGCAGTCAACCAGCATTTCAATGCACCAAAAAAAGGAAATTTAGATTTTTAACTTCCTTGATTTTACCAAAATCAAAAGACATGTAAGCTATACAGATGTAGGTCAATGGATGTCAAGTCAGTTACACAGAATACAAATCAATGTTAAACATGTTTAGTGCTGTGTACTTTTAGTACCTAAACCCACATTTAGGTTCAGGTCCAGATTCAAGTCCAGAGGTTTAGGTTCAGTTCCAGACTCGTAAGTCCGGACCTAAACCCATGGCATATACAAAATTGCTTGCAACCTTGCAATGTTGTATGGGCAAAACTGTGGCCGACACTTGACGATGCCCAATGGCAATGTTTTCTTCATTTTGCAGCATAGATTTTGCAATCTATGGAAGGTTTTAGGTGGTTTGGAAAGAAAAGGGGTATGTGACATGCTTTTTTTTTTTTTTGTAATAAGTCCGGAATTGGTTCTTGACTTTTAGGGTTTTTTTTTTAAATTGAACCTAAACATTTTCCAGAACCGGTCCAGCGAACTGGTACACAGCACTAAACATAACCTTCTGTGAGGATTCTGGACAAGCTTCCTCCATGAATAAAGGAAAACTTCAATAACATCTTCTGAAATGTAGATTCAGCTGTTTTTTTATTATTTTTAGATCATTATATGGACTGTATTACTACTTGGTTTGGCCCACTGTGATCCTAGTTTACAACTTAGTAAAAAAAAACAGTGCAACAAACAGTAGAAAAAATGCAATTAAAAATTGGCCATCTGGCAGTTACCCAGTGTGTATACATTATGTACACATTCAGGATTTGGCAAATAAGGCCACACCAATTCAATTTGTTGGTTCTCGGATTTGCCTCTTTATTTTTTTCTGATTTGCAAAAAAAAAGATTCTAGTTCTGAATCAACTAAAAAATGCTCATATTTTTCTTTCTAGTTGTTACAGTTTTTCCATCTATCAATACATTGGTTTGATTAAAAGTTCAATATTCATTGTTCAAATATTAACCCAGCCTGTTGTGCTGACTTCATGGCTCCAATCGTTGTGTTTGGGGCTATAATTAATAGGATGCTTAGACCTGTTTTTTATTTTTCGCCGTCGCTTCATATTTTTTCTACAAAAATCCGAGAACCAACAAATTAAATTGGTATGGCCTTATGTACACATTCGGGATTTGGCAAATATTGTACATTGTAAAATTCCCCAGGGTCTACAAACGACACAAATGTCATCACTAAGTCAATGGCACAATTACCTCCTGTACATGATTGATAATTCAAAACTTCTAAGTTGTGACACAACTTTATACATACAACTCCAGCAACAAAGTCTTTTTTTATATACAGAGTATTCATACACACCTAGCATTGAGTAAAGAGACTCTTTTTACACAACCAAGTCTTTTACTCTGCCGACGTTTTGGTGACTGTCTGTCATCTTCCTGGGAATGCATCTGTAGCAGCGACACCTGTGCTGTACAATGTGAACCAGTCAGAATTGCCTTGAGGAAGGTGACAGACGGTCACCGAAACGCCGGCTGAATAAAAGACTCGGTTGTGTAAAAAGAGTCTCTTTACTCAGTGACTTACCAACCTGAGGCCACACCAATTTAATTTGTTGCTTCTCGGATTTGCCCTATCCATTTTTTTGTGATTTGCAAAAAAAAAGATTTTGAGTTCTGAATCAACTGCAAAATGCTCAATGAAAGACATATTTTGGCCCCAACGGTTGAAGAAAGTCCTTTTCTTCCTAGTTGTTAAAGTTTTTCAATGTAACAATGCAACTTTGTTTTATTAAAAGTTCAAAATCTATTGTTTTAATTATAAACCAGCCTGGTATGTTGACTTCATGGCTCATATTGTAACATTTCAGGCCTTCATGGGGTGCCTTGGCCTGTTTTTTTTTTTCCTTGTCGCTTCATTTTTTTTTAAATATTCAAGAAACAACAAATTAAATTGGTGTGGCCAGATGAAACTATTCACGGACTACTAGCATTGATTGGTGGCCTCTAACACACCGTCCTCCCCGGGTGCCAAGTTCAGGTGTGTGACGATGAAGGCTTGTGTGGGTTGTAGCACCTCCGCACCCCCCATGTTGATCTGCACCACACTATTGTCGCTCGCCACAAAAGTCTGCACCATCCCCGACGGTGTAGATATCCCTATCCCTGAGGGCACTACGGTTTCCTGAAGGTGTGCGTCGCCTGCGTCGGGCTGAGAGTTCGCGGTCTGTTGGTTCGTTTGGATCTGTTGTAGCGGGACGTTTCCTTCTACGCCTTCCGTTTCGTTTCGTACGGCGCTCTGGCAGGCATCGCCCCCTCCTTCGCTTTGCAAGTGAGCTTTGATGATGTCTAAGTCTGTGTTGGCGTCTCCGTTTTTCGAGCTGTGGTTTTTCCGCGGGCGACCCACACCCCTTTTTCTCCGATTTCCAACCGCCTCCTTCATGGCGGCCGTGAGCTTCCGCGTACGGCCGTGCTTGCTTTTCGAGACGACCACGTCGTCCTCGCTACCCTCGGGTCGACAGCGGTGGTCGCGGAGGTACTTCTCGCGTGCGAAACCTTTCCTGCAGGTGTTGCAGCGGATGGGGTAGTTGTCCGAGTGCATGCGCTCGTGCTCCTGAATGAATGAACAAACAAGAGACATTTAGTATGAAAGTTCGAAATTAACAGTGTCCCAATGGCCACAGACCACAAACATTCAGGCTAGGACAACTGAAAAGTCACTTTTGGGACAATAGAAAAATAACATCAGAATGTCAGCCCTATTTTTGTCGATCAGGCACGTGTCCCGCCTTTTGGCTCAGAAAAGCCCCCCCAAATTTCTTGTCTAGATAGCGCACATGGACATCAGAATGTAAGGAAAATAAAGTTGACTTCAACTTGTTGTCATCATACATACTTCCCAAAGAACAGGTTCGGACAGTTCAACCTCGGGTCAGTGCTTTTTGGGTCAGTGCTGGGACAATAAGATTAAGAGGAAAACTTAATTTCAAGCCCTGGTTGGATCTGAAACAGGTTTGAACTGCAATTTCCAGCCCAAAAAATGTTGAACTCACTCAACACAATTAAGTCTTTGTCATTAGGATTTCTAGGAACAAACTCTTGAAAGAAAAAGCATGCAAAATGGACTCTGCCAAGTTATCTCTCATCCATCTCTCGTAGTACTGCAAAACATCAGAGAAACTGACAAGCAAGGTTGCCCACCTGTAAGTGTGGTTTTCTGCTGAAGGACTTGCCACAGTCTTTACACTTGAAGGGCTTGATGCCTGAGTGGGAGATGATGTGAGCCTTCAGCTTGTCGGGCCGGTTGAACTCCTTGGTGCACCCCGTGTGGGTCTTGAACGGACACTTGTACTTCTTCACCGGGTCGTGGATGAGCATGTGACGTTTCAGCTTGTCCTTTCGGTTGAAGGTCGCGTTGCACTGTGAGCAGCTGTGGTGGCAATGGTTTTGACAAAATATTTATATATGGCAACACACAACAAAAGTTCAGCTACACTGGGGAGCTTTCGAGTCAGACAGGAGTCTAAATCCCTCCTACTACAAAATTGCAACAAATGCAACACTCATTACCATGGTGACAGACGTCTGGTTCAGGTCATTGACCTTATTTGTTTGGAGAAGAAAAAGAGGAAGAAGAAGAGCAAGAAGAAACAGAGCAAAAACTATATGTTTTCCTTCTGCGAAGGTTGACATAATTATAAAGAACGACACACACCTGTAGGGTTTCTCGCCGGTGTGGATGAGCACGTGCATCTTCAGGTAGTGCTCCGTCTTGAACCGCTTCTCGCACACGTTGCAGACGTGATCTCCCATGGTGCCGTGCGTGGGGAGGTGGCGGCGGAGGTACCGCTCGCAGGGGAACACCTTCTCACAGTGCGGGCAGGAGTAGTTGTGGCTGGACGTGGCCAGATGGTGGTCTAGCGCTTCGGGGGATGCGTACTTGTTCATGCACTTAGGACAACGGAAGTACCTGTACAATACAAATGTACAAATATATATTTTTCCAAATTTAAAACACGTGCATTGATTTTCACACTACAAGACAAGCTTGAAGTTAATTCTAACACAAACACATTCACATATATGGTCACGACAGACAGGAGTCTAAATCCCTCCTGCTATAAAATTGCAACATGATGTAACCCAACACTAGTTACCATGGTGACAGACGTCTGGTTCAGGTCATTGACCTTATTGGTTTGGAGAAGAAGAGGAAACAGAGCAAAAACAAGAATGGCCAACATTTGCTCGGGAGCCAAATTTGATGTCATTTGGCCCAAAAATGAAGAAATTGAATCCATTTAGCGAAATGACAGGAAAAGGAGGAGAAGAAGAAACATGAGAGAAAGCAATATGTTTCACCAAAACCCACTTTGTGGTGTGGTGAAGCCATAACAATATGTTTTCCTTCGGTAAACATAATAAGAATGTACCTGGGTCCTGGACGTGGCCCCTGGTTGGGGTAGAGACTGTGGGAGTACTGGTGGACACCCAGCTCGTACAGAGAAGGGAACTGTTTGTTACACATGTGGCAGCGATAGGTCATCTCCTCCTCGTGAGACTTGGTGTGCTCCAGGAATGCCTCCAGGTCATGGAACATGCTGCCACAGGACTTAGTGATACACTTGTAAACCTATGGATGGGTAAAAACATCTAAGTTAGCTTAGGAAAATGTGTGTGTATACTCAGATCCCTTAAATCAATTCAATAACCTCTCTCGATCATACTACAGTTACCATGGTGACAGCCATCTGGTCCATGTATTGGGACACTTACAGATACATGTAGATTGTACTTTTTTTTCAAATTTTGACATCATAAACTTTTTTGAACAAGAAAATTGTACATTTATTGGGTAAGTTTAGGCCACACCAATTTAATTTCTTGGTTAACGGATTTTTCAAGAAAAATAATGGAGCGGGCGGGCGAAAAAAAAATAAAAATAAAAACAGGCCTAGGCATCCTATTATGGCCCAAAATGGTATGATAGGAGCCATGAAGTCAACACACCATGCTCGTTCAAAATTTAAACAGTAAATTTTGAACTTTTAATGATACCATTGCATTAAAAGATGGAATAACTGTAACAACTAGGATGAAAAGGACTGTTTTCAACTGTTCAGGGCAAAATATGAGTAGTTTGCAGTTGATTCTAAATTTTTATTTTTATTTGCAAATCAGAAAAAAATGAAGCGGCGAATCCGTTAACCAAGAAATTAAATTGGTGTGGCCTTACTGACAACTATTATAACAACCATTAATTTTGTCACTGAGACAACTTTGAAAAACAAGTTTTCAATCATTGTACAGATGGTTTTGATTTAGTGGGGATATCACACATACACAGCCACCATCACATAGAAAAAGGAATGCAATCCTTCACTGCATCAAAGTAAAAGACAAGAGAATAAATCAGAGCCTTATCTCCTCTCTTCAAATTGATACATGTTCTCTACTATACATGTTCCGGCATGGCAACAGACATCTTTGCCCGTTTTCGGCATGTTGACCACTGTCAGAAGGCAACAAAATGTCTTGTTTTTATTTTCAAAATCATGTAGACTGTACTGTTGAAATCCCCACCTGCTGGTTCTTGTGTTCTGTCATGTGGGATTTCAGCTGGAAGTAGGTCTTGAAGGTGGCCTGGCAGTAGTGGCACTGGTACGAGTTGTTGATGATGACTTTGATCTCATCGGGGTCTGCTGTCCCATCTTTGGAATGGTCGCTGTCCTTGGAATTGTCGGCACCCATGTCTCCACCTCCTTTCTCCACTGTGTGTGTAGAAAATTTAGGTACAGCTGAGTCAAGTTAAAGCGTCTTAGGGACTACGACCCTCACCTACTCTTCTGTCCACCAGCAAGAGTCACTGTGTACCGGAGCAGTCTACAGTACTATGGTCGTTACCTGTGGAACACTCTTCCGCTACATCAATGACAACTCCTTAGCCTCAGGACTTTTAAACAGATCATTAGGAACAGAACTTGATCTAGTTGATGTTTAGGATGTTGTATTTACTAATTGTTTATGTACTGTGTATTTGTTGTGTGTACTTTTATGTACATCCGGGATTACCTGAAAAGCTGTAATTACTGGTTAGATAAATAAAGTAAAATTTAAAAGTGAAGTCATCCTCAACTGAGGTGAACTGAGCGCTATGCTTTTTCTAGTAGCTATAGTACAAGCATCTTTGCTACAGCTTCGCTACTTTTCTTCAGTGTGCTGGGTTCTTTTACATCCAGAGGTTTGGCTCTTGAGGCTTATGCCCACAAAGCTCCCTCATACGCAGAGAAGTCTGTTTCTCACCCTATACCCGATGTACAGTTCCCATGCACCACTGGAACTTACCTTGTTCTGGGTGGGTGTTCCCAACGTCCTCTGCAGTATCCACCACAGACTCCCCGTTCTGATCCTCCACGGCCTTCTCCACGATGATGGGGTTCTTGGGGAGGGTACAGGCTGTGCCTGAAGGCCACACCTAAAGACAAATTGACAGAACAGATAGTATTACAGGGCTCAAAATTCATTTTTTCTGAATAGGTGCACCATATAAGATGGAATAAGTAGAAGTCAGTAAAAAGTAATTGTTTCATTTCTAAAGAAATGTACCATAACAATGATTTTATTATTTTTCTGACACTTTTTACATACATAAACCTATGAAAAAATTTGGGTGCAAAAAAAATTGGGTGCACAGCTCTAAATTTGGGTGCACTTTTAAGCCCTGTATTATCTTGAATGTGTATACTTGGAAGCAAAAAAATCTGGGGAATACAGTACAGGTCAAAAAGATAAAAGTACTTAGTACCCTGGTATAACTGTTAACAATATTTAAACACATACTCTGAGCCCGTCCCTTTCCCTTCGAGCACAAAGTAAAACCAAACCGAAAGTAAATGAATTTACGCTTTTACACTGACACTCACTCACTCACTATCCGGTTTATCTCAGTTATCTTAGGAAAGTATGTATATTCGCCAGATCCCTCTTAGCCCTCTAACTCTGCCCTGCCACTTGCTACATAATGTAATTCGACCCCACCACTGTAACATCCATCTGGTCCCTGTATTTTGGAAATTGAAGAATACAGCGACTAGAAAACTAGTGTCTACCTTGTGTGTTTGCATGTGTTTCTTCACGTTAGACTTTTGTGCAAACGCCCGCCCGCAGACGATACACTGGAAGGGCTTCTCTCCCGTGTGGCTGCGGATGTGCTGCTGCAGGTCAAAGTTCTTGGAGAACATCTTGTCGCAGTAAGTGCACTTCAACTTCCCCTGCTTCTTCCCCGCGCCCTGGTTGCCCCCGCCCGACTTGGCGCGTCGTTTGGGCGCGGCGGCCTGCGTGACGTTCTGGATCTGTACGTCGGTGATGATGTTGATGTTGTTGTTGTTGGGAGCTTGTTGGGGGTTTTTCGCGGGCGACGCTCGCATGGGTACGGGCTGCTGTGGCATCATGACCTGTTGTTGTTGTTGTTGTTGAGGCTCTGCAACGCGGACTGTCACTGGTTGTACCTGTGCACCAACAGATCGCACGAGACATGCTGTGAGTGTGACTACAAGATAAAGGTACTACTACAGGGCTCGAAATTCATTTTTTGGGAATAGGTGCGCCAACCTACAAAATTGGGTGCACAAAAAATTTTTGGATGCACCATATAAGATAAAATAAAAATAGAATGTCAACAAAAACTACTTTTCATTTCTAAAGAAAAGTACTATAGCAATGAATCTGCCCATAAACTTTACAGTTTACATGCATGGATTTTTGTCCGACAAATATGACGGATTGGGCAAATTTTGGCTGTCATGAGCGGCAAAATTGTTTACCTTCGCATGTAGTCTGCTCTGTTAATTCTTGCTCAAACACATTCATATAATATTATATGGTGACAGGAGTCTAAATCCCTCCTGCTATAAAATTGCAACATGACGTACATGTAATCCAACACTAGCTACCAAGGTGACAGACGTCTGGTTCAGGTCATTGACCTTATACATTGTAATGGCACTACTTCAGGTACTAAAGTAGGATCTCTGAGTACCTGGAAGGTCTGTCCTGGGATGGTGGTGGTCAGGACAGCAGTGTTTACATTGTTCATCCCCTGCATACTGGTGGTCGGCATGGGGCGGGGTGGGGCTACCTGGGGGAACAGCAGGTATGTTACAGCAACTATGAACCAATGACGTACAGGATGAAAGAACACATGTAGTAAGTTGAACAGTTTACGTGTAGTGGTCTCTATCACAAGCTCAAAGTACAATGTTTGTATAACTTTTTATATTATGGGTTCCATGTCAACATCTAGGCTGAGACTAGAAGTTGAAATCCAAACCTTTTGATCCTGAAGAGGAAGAGGGATAATTTCCAAGCAGATCTTTTGGTGGCAAAATGGTAACTATGTACCTGGTCAATGGATACAGCCTGGCCAATTTCATTCTGTCTTTGTAGCCACAAAAAGATGTGCTTGGAGATTAGGAGAGGGATTGCTCTATACATATCAGACTATCAAAGACCAATAGTTTGATCCGTTCTCCTGACCTGAGCCTGCATGAAGGGTCCAGACACCTGGACGTTGCCGCTGTGCATGGACTGGTTGGGACTGGTCTGGATGGTCATGGTCTGGTCCATACTGGACAGGGTGGTCATCAGGATCTCATCAGCGTTCAGCACCATGTTCTGGCTCATGTGCGCCAGGGGGGAGGGGGGCACTGCGCTGTAAGCCGCTGCCACCGCCGGCACAGGAGTCTGAAAGGTACAGTTCCAAGTTTGAAAACAGGAAATTAGATAACCTTTTTGGGACCTTTGACCTAACTTCCTGTCAGTGTCCCCCATGGTTAGGTCATTGCAGCAGTGGGGAGTAGGAAAATGGCAGTGGCCAATTTGTCGACGCTAGGTGCTAGTCGCAACTTCAAACAGCTGGCAGTGCTCTAAACAAGATTGACTAGCAAACTAAGTATAGGATGCCACTTTTCAGAAATACCAAATGTGATATAATGACGGGTTTTGTTGTTCCCCTTTCAAGCTAAGGCCACATCAGCACGCACATTAATTTTCGCCTGATTTTGGAAAAAAACAAGAAATTTTGTTGCCTTCTGACAGTGGTCAACATGCCAAAAATGGGCAAAGGTGTCTGTTGCCATGCCGGAACGTGGATGGCAGATAGCTCAAGAGAGGAGACAAGAAAAGGCTCTGAATTAATGTTTTGTTTCTAATACTTTGATGCAGTGATATGCGATGCTGGCTATGTATATGTGATATTCCTACTGAATCAAAACCATTTGTAATAATTTTGTACAATGATTGAGTCAAAATTTTAAAATCTAGGAACCTTGTTTTTTTTTTGGCCCACCTTGTTTTTTTTTTGGCCGCTCGCATTAGATTTGGAGTCTGCGGAGGATGTCATCCATAAAATTTACCTGCTGTGGCCTAATGACAGTTTTATTGTTCCCCATTCAAGCTAAGTACCCTTACCATGTTGCTGACCATGCTGACAGGCTGCCTGTTCAGCCCGTGGTGGGGGAGGGACGTCGTGAAGGCGCTCTGGTTAGGGTTGGACCCTGGGGGAGGAACCACCTGTGTGATAAAAAAAAGGTAAATATTATATGTATATCATTACGTATATACATGTATATCTAAAAAAACAGTACATGGGGGACGTGGCAAGTGCAGGTTAGGTGCAGGTAGACATCAGAAATACCTGCACAGCTCCAATTTTACCTGCACTAAATCTGCATTCAGGAAATAATTCTTAAGCTAAAACACTGTGTTTGCAAATGAACTCTAGCTACGAGAACAATATAGAATTTCAATTTCTTTAACCTCTCAGATTTTAGTCAATTTTAGGGGTAAAAATAATTTTTTTATGAAAAATGATGCCGAAAATCGGCCATTTTCACATGCAATTCAACTCATCACCCATAATTTAGCCACCAAAATGACTCATTCTGTCGGAAACTTAATGTATTTCATGTGTATCAAGGAAAGTATAGAGAAAATCCTAACACTGAGATTAACACAATAGCCCGTCACGTGAGGCATAGCAACAGCACCCCCAGCCAGAACGCATAAAATGCATATCTGGGTCAAACCAAAGCACTGCACTTAAGGTGGAAGGACACCCGGAAATACATTGTAAGCCTCAGGCCCCGAGATCAATTTTCACCCAAAACACACCACTTCTTACACTTTCCAGCCATAAACCAGTGCAGCAGATTATGAGAAATGTGAACTCAAACATGAACCATTGAAACCCCTTTTTACCACACACTACCACGGACCCCTGTCATGGAAAAATTGGTGTGTGCACCATTATACATGTACAGACCTGGCGTACAGGCTGTTGCGGGGGCATGGGCTGGCAGTGTTCCCGCTTGTGGCTCATGAAGGTGGGCAGGCTGGTGAACTGTTTCTTACACTTCCCACACTGGAACACGTCTTCATCATCACCTGCAACAAAAACACTGTCTGGTCATTGTGCACTGCTGGTTATAGATAGTATAAATGTACAAAAAAAGTGCCCTCCAATATAATACACACTACATATACAGTTGATACAAATGACTAGTGCTGTGTACTAGTAAACCCACATTTAGGTTTAGGTCCGGATTCAAGTCCAGAGGTTTAGGTTCAGTTCCAGACTCAGAAGTCTGGACCTAAACCCACGGCATATACATAATGGCATGTTGGCAACCTTGCCATTTCGTTTGGGCACAACTTTGGCCAAATAACATGGAGGCTGACACTTGACGATGCCCGATGGCAATGTTTTTTTTCATTTTGCAGCACAGATTTTGCAATCTACCATGGAAGGTTTTAGATTGTTCGGAAAGAAAAGAGGTATGTGATATGTTTTTTTTTAATGAGTCCAGAATCAGTTCTTGACTTTTAGGTTTTTTTGGACTTGAACCTAAACATTTTTCAAGTCCAGATGGTCAATGTGCACTGCTGGTTTTAGATGATATAAAGGTACAAAAAGGTAGGTAGGCAGGACAAAAAAGTGCCCTCCAATATAAAACTAAAAGTACATATACAGTTGATACAAATTACTGCAGTGTAAATAATAAATCAAATACATGTACAATGTACATGTATATCTGAAAAAAGTGTCAGGAGAGATGTAGTTTACAGTTCATCAGACAGGTGGTGCCATTACCTGGTCCTGCAGCAGGTTCAGCCACCTGGCCCTGCTGGGAGTCCAGGAGAGACTGGACAGCCAGCGCCGTCTGGTTGTCCATCGTCACTGCAAGATAAATACAAGTACATGGTGAGGACGGTAACTGCCTTTATTTTTGCTGAGACATTGTAGGCCCGCTTTACACACACCATTTCTAAGTCGACTTGAAAAATTTCTGTTTACACACGGGGCCGCAAAGTGACTTGGCACTCCCGCTGTACCACCCTCCCCCCAAGTCGACTTGGTGGCTCGGTCTTGCCTGACTACTATGCAGAGACGCTCAAGTCGACTTCGCCCGTTTACACACGCGGACTCAGCACCCCCATGGCCAGTCTGGTTTGGATATGACTCAAGCGTCTTTATTAGAATGTGACTTGAGTTGAATTATTTCTCTTTACACAGGAAAATTTTCGCTCAAATCGACTAGCTCATATCGTCTTGAGTTCTAGTCTACTTGAAAAAGTTATGTGTAACAGTAAGGCAGGCCTCAATTTTGCAATAGGAGGGGACAGGAATCTTTTTGGTAGGATATGGTAGTAATATACACAACTTAAAACAGGGAAACACGTTTGGTGTGTCATAATTTCACAGAAAAAAGTACAGCACAAAAAATGAAAAAGAAAAACATACTGTGAATATAACAACATTAATGGTACTAGTACCATTGCATGCGGCATGCAATGTCAATGCCCTAAACTAAATTCAGAAAAGTGACAACGACAATGCAATACATTAAATCAAGCAGATTTACCTAAAATGTATTTGGTGTTAATTTATCTCATCTTAAGTAGTACTGGACAAATCATGCTGAAAGTGCTCAGTTATTGAGCTAAGGCCATTCAAAGTTCCTTGGTTGTGCAGCGTTTCTAGACTAGAGTATGTTGACACCCCCGTGAATTTCGGCCAATGGACTGATCCGTAAACAGGAATGATGGACCTGCGTCAGCCATCTTGTTCAAAAAACAGGAACAGCTTTTCAGTTCTTCCCAAACCAAAGAAATTGCCATTAGTTACGTCTGCCGATAACCTCTGGTGTAATACAACCTTAGGGAAGTGAAGAAGGGTGACAAGTCTTTGATTTTCGTGAAAGTTTTGCGGACGGAACTCCGATTGGACGGCGAAAGAAAGACGCTTTTCTAATTAACGGCCACACCCGGCTGTTCTCGGCCCAACAGCGACCTTTATGTCTAACAAATCCTCACCAACCGCCTTTCTACGGCCTCCCAAGCAACCAATTGTCCAACTTAAACTTATATATTCAACTTAGAGCGGGATCGTTGCAGTAGTAAAGTGCAAATAGAAGCAGAGGTAGACAAAGGAGAAATTTGATCGCCATTTTGTTGGCTGTGCCAGCACCCCCTTGGAATGGGGGTTTTTGCCAAGGGCACTTTCCGTGCTCCCAAGACCTGCCATAAAGCGTAAATATATGATCGTAAGGAACACATTTTACTGGGGAATCGAAGGAGATTGGTAAAAACTTACCTGTTAGCGCGTCAAATAAGGATTGCGCCATCTTTGCCGCTTGGTTTTGGCTCGGCTGGCTCGGGCAAGCGATGGCCTTGTGATTGCTTCTGACGCAAAGCTTGCTGGGAAATATTGGAGCGTTGTAGTGTGTGGGGTGGTCCTTGTCCGTTGGTTCAGAACTTTCTGATCCTTTCTTGATGGCCAAAAAAGTAGGGAAGAAGATTTCTAACCTCCTTGGTAGAATCTTTTAACCTTCTTGTGAAGATGAATGATTTGAAATGATCAAACCTTATCCGGGAAGAAGTGACTTCCCGAGAAAATATATATAACGTTACGCTCAGTGTTTTATTCACCAACTTCTCTTCTTCTTTTTGTTCACATGTGAGAGATGATGTGACGGCTCTAAAAATTGTCATTTGATGTGCGTATGCGTTACAAATATGCCAACAAGCCTTGTCAACTTGACAGAAACGGTTTGCTTTCAAAAATACTTATAACTTACTATGTATGGACTGGTAACAAGTTAAGAACTCAAGGTATTGATAAAGAACTGGTCGTGATGAAAATTTGATCTATCTATGGCATATATCTATCCATCTATATATAAGTATCTAACTATTATATTAAAACGTTATCTATCTATCTCTCCCTCTCTCTTTTCTCTCTTTTTCTTCCAATCTTTCTTTCTTCGTTTCTAAGATGGCTGAGTCGTCTTTTCACGGTACAAATAATTAGTTTGCTTTCAAACTAATTTGTACCGTGAAAATTTTGAGGTGCTGGCTCTCAGACATAAAATTTGAGAAAATGTCGCATGCTACATCTCGGATTGTGTTTTGAGTGACTATCTTTATTTTATTTGTGGCTATATGGCCGTTTCAATATTGCATCATTGAAAAGGGGCCCCGGTGAAGAGTGGTTGAAATATGACACTTCCCGCCACGATCTTCAAAAATTCAAATGACAGCTCGCATCAACACGGAATGAAAACAGGCAAAGTATTTGACGATCGTATGGCCAATGATAAAATATTGAGGCATATAAAATATTAGTATTGTTTGTTTAGACCAATTTTATAGTTTTGAAGTAGTTTTGTTGTTTGATTGATCTTTTGTTATTTTATTCGGATCCATATTTCTCATTGCGTTGTGGTGCGGTCTCCTTTCAGGGCAATGATGGCAGCCTCGTTCTGAGACAACCGAAGCCGAATCCTGTTTACCGCCATCTTGGTTTATGTTGTTGCACTGAAAGTACCGCCAAATGCCGCGCGGAAGACCACCAAAAATACGTCCAGCCGCCGCTCCAACCCAAGGTAGGCCATAGATAATTTTCTTTACTTATCCTGCCAGCATTCCTTGCGTAGGAAATCGTCCTAACTGTCCAAAATACCGACACATGTCCCGTTTGAAAAGGGGTCCGATGCGGGTATGCGTGCGTTTATATGCCGGAGCGGAATGATACCTGGCTGTCGTCACCACGCAGGCCACAGTTTGGGGTTGTGCAGCAGCAAACAGTTCACAGAACCGGCTACAAGATCTCCAGACCACCTTAGGAGAGAAATTAGTGCTCAAAACTGCAATTTTCCGCTCCAAAAACCTCGCTTAGACAGGATCGATGAAACGTGGGGTCGGCGTGGGTTGACCTCGAGTTTTTCCTAGCAGCCATTTTTTTTTTGGTACAAGGAAATTCACGGTGGTGAATCCCTCGCCTGTCCTCCAGTGATAGAGCCGTTACCCGCTGCGCGAAACGACGCTAAACCGCTCATAACGTTATCCGAACTGTGATCTCGAGTTCTTATTCTCTAATTTTCAAGACTAGCTACCTCGCATTGATTGATGTGCATTAGAAATTCTATGTGACTGTGAGTTATTTTGACAGATGCCCGAATGGCGTGTGATTTTTTTTATTGTCCCAGACTGAGGGAAATAATTTGTTCCAGTTGAGCCCGACCTGCTCAGGTCGTCCCTGGCCCTATGTTGACACTTGACCTACTTTGCCCTGCGTTGCTGAAGTATGATTTTACCCTTCTATAAATGATTGCAAATGTTCGTGAAGAGCATATTTGTAACAGTGAATCACTGCCAGAAATATGATAATTCAACATTATGCTACTGGCAGTACTGCATAATTTTGCATTGGGTGCTGCAATTTTTGTCAGAGAATAAAGATACATTCAACATTGTCAACGTAATGTTTATATAATAATATGTCTTGTCATTATAATGAATTAATTTATCATCTTACATTAGAGCTCACTCACACTCTTCACAAGGGTTTACGGAAAACCCCTCTTCACAATGCTACACTAATGATAATGAAATGAAGAGTGACGCTTCAGTATTGAAATAAGGCCATACTGATTTAATTTCATGGATGACATCTGTACACGCATTGATTTTCACCTGTTCTCAACAAATAAAAAATTTTAAAATCACCCCTGTGGTACATTGTAGCATGATTGTAGCTAGTCAGTAATGAGTGGTAACTACGAAAGATGGCACCCAGGCTGCTAGCTGAAGCACCACAGACTCAAGATCTCGGTATGATGCTGACTCATAAAGGCCAGCAATGCAGGTGCTGGCTTGACATAAAAATAATCACACCATTACTGCTACCGCAAATTTGTACATGTATTTCTGTTGTTTAACTGCATTTGATGGTTTCGGCTGGAATTTTTTTTAATCGCAGGCGCACACTAGTTTGAGAGTCTCTACAGAGGATGTCATCCATAAAATTAAGTAAATGTGGCCTACACGCATGTACACACAAGCAAACAACAGCAGGCCTCAACATTAACTATTCTTCCTATTGTCCCAGCCCGTGCACTGTCCCAAATATAAATTTTGATTTTCCTGAAGTGAGGATGAACTGTCTCAGCCTGTTTTGGTTGGAGATATTTTATGACTTCAAGTTCAACTGAAGTCAACTTTAGTTTGCTTATGTTCACTCCCAGATGCACTATAAGTATAATTGCAGAGTAGACAGGAAATTTGTGGGGACTTTTACATATCCAAAAGCCGGGACGTGTGCCTGATAAACAAAAGAAGGGCTGACATTCTGATGTTGATTACTTTTCTATTGTCCCAAAAATTTCCCCAAATGTCTTTTTAGTTGTCCCGGCCTAAATTTTACTGGTCAGTGGAAATTGGACCACCTGTAAGAAACAGGAGGGGCCAGTACTAGTAGAAACAGATAAAAACCCACTGGTCCCGGGGTTTGAGCCCACAACCTCCCGGGCACCAGTCAGACGCTCTAACCGCTCGGCCGAAAAGGTCTAGACCCGTCGGCCGGGCCAGTTGGTAGCGCCTATAAACCCCCCACTGTTACACACCTTTAATTTTGAGCTCTAAACAGGCAAACAAGTTGAAATTCTCTGTAAGCTCAGCTGTATCTTGAGCATATTGTATCCACTACCATGTACAGGAGATGGGGACACCGCAGTGTTGGGGCCTCCCACCAGCGGAGAACAACCACCCCACAAATGCGAGGTGTGCGGCAGGGAGTTCACCAAGTGGGCGCCGTACCAGCGCCACCTGCGGGAGCACGCGGACGACAAGCCGTTCCGCTGCACCGAGTGCTCGCTGTCGTTCAACGTGGAGTACAACCTGATGCTGCACGCGGCCATCCACAACACGGACACCCCCACCTGCCCTGACTGTGGGAAGAAGTTCTCCCGCGTGGCCAGTCTCAAGTCTCACATCATGCTGCATGAGAAGGAAGAGGTAGGTTTAGAAAATTAGATAAGGTCATACTGTTGACAGATCATCATGATTTTTGGTATGTGGGTAGCTTAAAAATACTTGACATATTAAGATGATAGGTATGCAAATTTAGCACTAATTAGCATAATCAAGGAGGAAATGTTATAAATCTGCTACCTTCCATGATCTGATTATTCAAACATATGGCATGTGTAATTGTGAAGAACATTGGCAGATATTCGTTACTAAATGCAAATGAAGGCCTAATTTACATAATTAGGCCTTCACATAACAGCAAAAAGATATCCTGTATAATTCCATAGTAACTGCAGGGAATCTCATACTTGTGAGTTTTTAAGTTACTAGTAGTAAATGAAGACGGACATCACTAAAAATAACATATTCAAATCAGGACCTCATTTGCATAATTTATGAAGAAATTCTAGATTAGCCCTTTTTCATAAGACAAGATGGTCATTAGTTGAACAAAATGATCAACTGATATAATTCATGCAAATGGGGATCTTCAGATCTTGTTTTCATTATTAATGAAAATCATTTTAAATTCGTCAACATTCGTCAAGGTCCAGGGAGGTCGTGGAACTCTAGTTTATTTATTATTTTCTTTGTTTTTCCAGACACTAATCTGCCAGGAGTGTGGTGAGGAGTTCAGCCTGCAGAGTCAGTTAGACCGGCACATGCAGGACCATACAGACGAAGCCTCCGGGCCGAGGAACTTCCCCTGTAAGGTCTGCACCAAGGACTTTGACTCTGCATCCTCCCTGCAGAACCACATGAGACAACACTACAAGGCCAAGTCAGTACAGTCCTGTTCTGTGTATAGTCACATAGTCAACCGGCTGAGGCCACACCAATTTAACTTGTTGGTTTTCGGATTTTTTCAGGAAAAATATGAAGCGACAGGGCGAAAAGAATGAAAAGAAAAAAACAGGTTTAGGCATCCTATTATAGTCCCAAATGCTATGATAGGAGCCATGAAGTCAACACAAAAGGCTGGGTTAATATTCAAACAATGAATTTTGAACTTTTAATCAAACCACTGCATTGATAGATGGAAAAACTGTAACAACTAGGACGAAATTAAAGGACTTTCCTGAACTGTTGGGGGCAAAATATGAGCATTTTTGACTTGATTCAGAACCAGTATCTTTTTTTTTTTGGCAAATCAGAAAAAAATGAAGAGGTAAATCCGAGAACCAACAAATTAAATTGGTGTGGCCTAAGTTGAGTTTGCATGACCCTTCTTGATTTTGTAACTGGAATATGATACAAGATATAAAAGTATGATTTAATGTGAATATGTCTTTTGCGTCATTTTGAATTTTTTAACAGCAAACTACATGTACATCAAGTACACTAAGTTACAAAGATGTAATCACAGGGAAAGAGTTGAATAAGAGATGAATAAGAGATTCTGTATTTATCCATTCAGGACTACACTATTGACGCCGCGGAATCACCGGAAAAACCTGGACCGCTCATCCTTCATCAATAAATGTGACTCCTGTGGCAAAACCTTCCAGAAACCCAGCCAACTGGAGCGTCATAACAGAATTCACACAGGTACTGTGTTAATTATGTCAAAATTAATTTTATAGTTTGGAATTGCTGAGTGGCTAGTCTAGTAGATATGAGATCAGAAGGTTGTGGGTTCAATCCCTGGCATTCCTCACTAGAAGTTGTGTCCTTGTCCTTTCTATTGTGTTATATATGTATGTAGGAAAGTATGTTAGAAATACTACATGTACAATGTAATAATCTTAATGATAACACAAATGGTTTTATTTCCAGGTGACCGACCTTACAAGTGTCCAGAGTGTCCTAAAGCCTTCAACCAGAAGGGGGCGCTGCAGATCCACTTGATCAGACACACCGGGGACAAGCCTCACCAGTGCCATCTCTGTCAGCAGGTAGGAGGTTAACCTGGTATACATCTTATTATGGTTACCAAACTACTTTCAAAGGAAAACATATTGTTTTTGCTCAGAATCTTCTACTTCTCCAACCAAATAAGGTCAATGACCTGAACCAGACGTCTGTCACCATGGTAACAAGTGTTGGGTTACATAATGTTGCAATTTTATAGCAGGAGGGATTTAGACTGTCACCCTGTATATGAATGTGTTTGAGTAAGAATTAACGGAGCAGACCATATGCGAAGGTAAACATTATGCAGTTTGCTTTGCAAATGTTACTAGTTCTAGCTCCAGTTTGCTCCTCAAGTGCTTAGAGGAGGGATCTGGGATGTGGGATAAGGAGACAACTAAAGAATGTGTCTGTGAAACATGTAATGTGTGATAGAGAGAGTGTTTTCTGCTCTTTTGATAGGACTAGAAATAACATCTTGATACTCTAGTTGTTGGCCTAGAATTATGGCTTGGTAATGCAACTTGGACAATGCCCAAGACAAAAGACAATGCAACTTGGACACTTGGCATGTCATATAAAAATGTATCTTGAAACAACAGTCATGCATGTACTAAACTTTGTATACACCCTATTTCCTTTTCACTGTCACCTACAATGTATGTTGCACACAACTTCTTGGTACAATCCTTTCAACCCACATGAGGCGAGTTGGTGGGTGCAGTGTTTGTTGATTTCAGCGCCGCATTTGACCTAGTCGACCACGATATTCTGTTAGCTAAGCTTAGATCATATGGCTTTTCATCCAATGCCATGTCTTGGATGAGGAGTTATCTTGAGGCCAGATCACAAGTTGTTTACATCAACGGTCACTTCTCTGAACCCTCCTTACTTCAGTGTGGTGTCCCTCAGGGAAGCTGTTTAGGCCCACTCATTTTCACACTGTTTACGAATGACCTACCTTCGTCGGTGTTAAACAGCACACCTGAAATGTACGCTGACGATACATCTATTTACAAAGCTGGTAGGACTGTTAGTGACATCAATACTGGTTTGCAATCTGACCTTGTACGTTTATCAGACTGGGTTTGCATGAATAAGTTAGTGTTGAATATTCTTAAAACTAAATGCATGCTTTTCGGAACCCCACGTAGGCTCGCTAGTTTGCCTGATAATTCACTAGATCTTGCAATCGGTACTGAGAGGGTACAGGAAGTGAGGGAGACAGTTTTGTTGGGTCTACACATGGATAGGTCTCTCACATGGAACTCACATGTTACTCACATTGCGTTAAGACAATCAAGAAACATTGCCCTATTGAGAAGGCATATGTGGGCGATGCCTTTTGCAGTTTGCAAGGTTGTTGTTTGTGCACTGGTTCTGTCAGTTGTACAGTACTGCGCACCAGTCTTAGCCAACATGTCAGACTCCAACATGCGCAAACTGCAAGTAGTGCAGAATAGGGCATGTAGACTGTTACTGAAATGTACTCCTGATACTCCTACCAGGCAGATGCATCTAGATCTTGGTTGGCCGACTGTGAGAGAGAGATTCTTGAAAAGCACTTTGGTCATGTTCTTTAAGATCCTCACGAGTCACGAACCACAAAATATTTACACCTCACTTTTGCCTGTTCATGCATCTCACAGTCATAATACCAGATCTTCCGCACATAACTTTAGATTACCAATACCTAAGTCCAACAGCAGAAAACGCTCATTCCTGTATCGTGCAGTCGTGCTCTGGAACGATCTACCATCTGACGTTAAGACACTGTGCGATGTTATCAGTTTTAAGAAAGCCGTTTCAAACAGTAGTAGTGTCACCTGATCCTTGACCCTTGCTCGCCACTTTTAAATTGTTTATATCTATGTGTATTTATTGTTGATGTGGTGTACATGTATGTATGTATGTATTTTTAAATGTTTCCACTATGTTGTAATTGCTATAATGTTTGAGCCTTGGAAGATTAGCCCTTCGGGGCTAAAAGGTTTCGAAATAAATGAAATAAATGAAATGAAAATAAATGTCCTTTCCTCCTCACAGGGTTTCTCACAGAAGGGTAACCTGCGTGCCCACATTCTGCGTGTCCACACGGTCCCTGAAGACGAGAACACGCCCCGCTACCCCTGCGAGGAGTGCACCTGTCTGTTCAAGAAGCTGGGCAGCCTCAACGCACACATCAGCCGTGTGCATTCCGACCAAGGCCCTCCCACACAGGTCAGGCTCTCACAGATAGAGGAAGACTTCTTACCTGTATGTGTGTGTTAGCTTGTACATGTATGTCTGTTGAGTTGACAGTTGAGTGACAGCATGTGTTTATTATTATATACAGTTATGTAGTAGTCTCCAAGCAGATCTTTCGGTGGCTGCAAAAGACAGTATCGAATTGGCCAGGCAGTGTCCGTTATCCAGACAATATCCATTGGTCACCCTTCGGTGGCCAATGGACACTCCTCTGGCCACTGCTGCTGCTGGATACTGCCTTGCCACTGTATGATCTGCTTGGAGATTAGTAATGTGGTGCAGAAATACATTTTGTACATACCCTGAGGTATATAAGGCCGCACCAATTTAATTTGTTGGTTCTCGGATTCGCCCGCTTCATTTTTTCTGATTTGCAAAAAGGCTCTGCATCAACTCCAAAAGGCTCATATTATGGCCCCACAGTTGTTCGAAGGAAGTCCCTTCTCTTCAGAGTTGTTACAGTTTTCCATCTATCTATGTAGCGGTTTGATTAAAATTTTTATATACATTGTTTGAATTACAAACCAGCCTGGTCTGTTGACTTCATGGCTCCTTTCATAGCATTTTTTTTCGCCGTGTCACTTCATATTTTTTCTGAAAAAATCCAACAAATTAAATTGGTGTGGCCTAACATGAGGTAGAAAGTTGATTGAGAAATCTATTTCCATTGACGACAGGTCCCACCTAAGCATCCCACGGCCTCCAGTACAGAGACCATACAGAGCCAGACGGTGACCCCGGGTCAGTCCCTCACACCTGCAGCAGATGCCATGCAGCAGCTGCTGGATCTGTCTGAACAGGTGAGTCACCTTAACCTTCTCCCACCTGCCTAACCCTAGTGCTGTGTACCGGTTTGCTGGACCGGTTCTGGACTTGTGAAAATGTTTAGGTTAAATGTTTAAGTAAAAAAAAAACCTTAAGTCAAGAACCGATTCTGGACTCATTCTTACTTATTACAAGAAAAACCCATATTACATACCCATTTTCTTTCCAAACCACATTAGACCTTCCATAGATTGCAAAATCTGTGCTGCCAAATGAGGAAAACATTGCCATCGGGCATCATGAAGTGTCAGCCTCCATGTTACATTATGTGGCCACGGTTTTGCCCAAACAACATTGCAAGGTTGCCAACATACAATTTTGTATATGCCATGGGTTTAGGTCTGGACTTGAACCTAAATGTGGGTTTAGGTACACAGCACTACCTAAAACCAAGCCCAACACAAACTTGGTGCCAAAGGGCTACTCTAGCAGGCAAAAGGTTAATAAACTGGTTCACAATTTGGACTGCACCTGTGAGAGGTCAAAGCTGAAGGTCCCTAATGGTTGTTGTCTAGAACACGCTTTACTCGTGTCCAGACATGTTTTATCCACCACCGAACATGTCCATACAAGCCATGCATATACATTCATGTGGTGATCATCATATAGTACGCCTACAATGATATGTCATTGATACCATGTATTTTGACCTTCCATGCAAATCAATGAACGTCTGTTGATATTTTCCTGCAGCATGGCGGTGTGATGACGCAGCAGCAGCTGCAGCAGATTGCAGGGGAGGGAGCCATCAGCTCCGACATTCTGCAGCAGGTATGTATATTGTGTGGCATTTCCAGGACAAAAGATACAAAAACCTGAAGTTCCTCGTCTTCGCAAGACCTACCCACATACCTATTATCATCACAGTCCATTCAGGCATTGCTATTGAAGTTATTCTGACCACAAATGTATAGGAACACATACATACATACAGACACACACAGACGGACCAAAAACAATGGAGGTAATTCCACTGATTTTCCTGTATGTGTTTTTGTAGGCTCTTGAGAACAGTGGTTTGACTGCTGTTCCACTGGATGGCCAGGCAGCGCAGCACCCGGTGCACCCAGTGGTCACCATCTCCACCCAGACTAGGACAGGGGACACCATGAACGACACTCCAGGAGAAACCAGAGAGACAACCACACAGGTAGTCATGAGCCTCTGTCATCCTTTCCCATTTTTAGCTTGTTAAAGACTATACTAAATGATAAATCATACTATGTACATATAAGTTCAACAGAAATTCACCAATTATCCAATTGCACAGTTCTACAATCTACAGCAAAAACTTTTTGGCCACATCTCAGGGAGGAGCCTATTGGTACAGTATTGTGTGCAGTTTGCAAGAATTCTAGGAATTGTACGGGATTTTTGTCCACAGGCATGAAATGTCCACAGGAATGTCTCCCAGTTTGTTGACATGCCCACATTCCTGGAAACCCTTGGGAAAGCCTGTCTGCCCAAGACGCCTTTCATGTACTTTCTGTGAGCCCGGGGTTCGTTCACTATACACTCAGGAGAGGGGAGGGTACGAAGGCTTCCTCAAAATCATGAAATGATGGCAGTGCCATGCAAACAATAACCCTAACAGCAACCACCGTCGCCACGGCAATGCATGTTTTCATTGCCAATTTGTTTAGCTTGTTAAAGACTATACTACATCATACTATGTACATTTAAGTTCAACTGAAATTCATGTGCAAGTGCACAGTTCTACAATCTACAGCAACTACTTTTTTTTACTGATTATGGAACTCTAACCCTGAAAAGTGTGTCCCTCCCAAATACGACCCAGAAGATAAATACAGTCCCAATAAAACCATTCTTATTCAGCTCCTTCTTCCACCCCAGGTGCAGTTAGTGACAGGGCAGAAGCAGCGGACAATCCGCTTGCACCTCTGCACCTACTGCAACAAGGAGTTCCGCAAGCCCAGCGACCTGGTGCGCCACATCCGCATCCACACCCACGAGAAGCCGTACAAGTGCAGTCAGTGCTTCCGGGCCTTCGCCGTGAAGAGCACGCTCACCGCGCACATGAAGACGCACTCGGGCGTCAAGGAGTTCAAGTGCCACGTGTGCGAGAAGATGTTCTCTACTCAAGGAAGTCTGAAGGTGGGAATTTTTTTCCCATTGAGTTAACCCATTTGAATCCCAACAGCCAATCAGCAAGAAGAATAGAGAAAAGCTGCATGCCTATCGGTTGCTTGCTCTGCATACCATTCTGATGACTCTTACCCAAACATGGTAAAACACTGCTATAGTACATTTTTTGTAATGCAGCCAAAAAGCTCAAATAAAACCATTGTAAAAGCCTGTATCACAAAAATGAAAAAAAAATGCCTGGGGGTATATACCCACTCTACCTTCATGTTTAATTTAATGCTATTTGGTCCAAAAATGAAGGAGTTGAATCAATTTAAAGAAATGGCAGAAGGAGAAGGAGAAGAAACATGAGGAAAAACAATGTCTTCAAAACATAGTGGTGAAGCCATAAAAATGCTGGTGACCACATCCTTGTGGATCAAACCCAGTCAATCAACTGAAATGCCATCTCTGCCCACCCACTTTTCCACCAGGTGCTAATTTGTGCTAGATATTTATACTGTCCTGGAAGTACTGTTATGTAATAAAACTGTGTTGTATATTCTCCTGTGTCTGATCACCACACCAGGTACATTTGCGGCTTCACACGGGTGCCAAGCCCTTCGACTGCCCACACTGCGACAAGCGATTCCGCACGTCGGGCCACCGTAAGACCCACATCGCCTCCCACTTCAAGGAGCCTCAGCAGAGGAAGAGCAGGAAGATGTCCAAGCCTCGCCTCAGCAAGTCCAACATCCAGCTACAGGACATCCCCCTACAAGAGCCCATCCTCATCACTGATACAGGTGGGGCTTTTTATGTAACACTACAGGCCTCGAAATTAACTTTTCTTCCTATTGACTGAGTATTGTCCCAGCACTGTCCCGAATAGTGCTGCATACCTAAACCCACATAAAGGTTCAGGTCCGGATTCAAGTCCAGAGGTTTAGGTTCAGTTCCGGACTTGTAAGTCCAGACCTAAACCCATGGCATATACAAAATTGCATGTTGGCAACCTTACAATGTTGTCTGGGTGAAACTTTGGCCACATAAAATGGAGGCCGGTACTTGACGATGCCCGATGGCAATGTTTTCTTCATTTTGCAGCAGGTTTTTGGTGGTTTGGAAAGAAAAGGGGCATGTGAAATGGCCTTTTATGGTAATGAGTCCGGACTCGGTTCTTGACTTTTAGGTTTTTTTGGACTTGAACCTAAACATTCTTACAAGTCCGGATCCAAGTCCAGTGAACCGGTATGCAGCACTAGTCCCGAAAATAAATAAATCAAGTTTTATTGCAAATTCATGCCCGAGGGCTAATTGCATGAACAGAAGAAACATTTGGTATAAAAACAGTACACATAGAACTACTGATAACTATTCAGAAACTACTAGTAAAAACTACTGGGTTTGACTTCTTTTTTGAAGACAGAGGAAGACAAAGGATCCCACCATTTCTGTACTTGGTGGGTTTTCAGATGTTAAGAGGAGAGTAGATTTTTTTGTTGTGGCCTTATTGGTGTGTTTTCTGATAATATGCCTCGAAGAAATAAGCATACAGAAGTTTGAAATATGGTGCCTGCCATGGAGGCTAAATTTGAAAACTAAATTTGAGCCTTTTGGCATCATATTAAACAATGATCAGACAAAATGAAGTCAGGAACAAATATTATATCTTTATCTACAGGGTATATACAACAACCTCCAAGGAACAGTTCCAGTTTCAACCAGTTCCTACCCAACGGAAACAACCAGTTCATCTCGCAGGGCAGCAGCGTGGACCGCCCGTACAAGTGTGGCTTCTGCAACAAGGGGTTCAAGAAGTCCTCCCACCTCAAGCAGCACACGCGCTCCCACACCGGCGAGAAGCCCTTCAAATGCCTGCAGTGCGGGAAGTCGTTCGTGTCGTCGGGCGTGCTGAAGGCGCACATCCGGACCCACTCCGGTATCAAGGCGTACAAGTGTCTGATCTGCGACGCGCTGTTCACCACCAACGGCAGCCTGAAGCGGCACATGTCCACCCACAGTGAGGTAACAAAAACTTATGTTTTTGCTCAGTTTCTTCCTCTTCTTCTTCTCCAAACAGTGACCTCTGACCTGACCAATGACATGATTTGTTAACGT
This sequence comes from Branchiostoma belcheri, assembly GCF_001625305.1. Lineage (NCBI taxonomy): Eukaryota > Metazoa > Chordata > Leptocardii > Amphioxiformes > Branchiostomatidae > Branchiostoma > Branchiostoma belcheri. Next base: position 8,917,240 of record NW_017803909.1, on the reverse strand, counting down.
CTGCCACCATGGTGACTGGTGTTGGGTTACATAATGTTGCAATTTCATGGTCTGCTCTGCACCTGTCACCATATACATGTACTAGTAGTAGTACATGTGTGTGAATGTGTTTGAGTAAGAATTAACAGAGCAGACCATGTCTGAAGGTAAACATTATGCATTTGCTTTGCAAATGTTACTTCTCTAGTAGATTTACTTTTGCAAACCCACTTCCGTGTAATTATGTTTACCGAAGGAAAACATTGTTTTTGCTCTGTGTCTTCTTCCGTTACAAACACTGACCTGTGACCTGGTTCAATGACCTGAACCAGATTGTCTCTCACCATGGTAACTGGTGTTGGGTTACATCATGTTGCAATTTTATAGTAGGAGGGATTTAGACTCCAGACCTGTCACAATATATGTGAATGTGTTTGTGTAAGACTTAACAGAGCAGACCATATGCGAAGGTAAACATTATGCATTTTGCTTTGCAAATGTTAGTACCTTTCTAATTGTTTAAGTCAGCTTTGAAGCTGCTGTAAGGCTGTTACTGGTTTGCTCAGCTATATTAAGCTGTTTTGTCATTTTCTACACTGTGCACAGGTCCGCCCCTTCATGTGCCCGTACTGCCAAAAGACGTTCAAGACATCCGTCAACTGTAAGAAGCACATGCGGACGCACCGCGCCGAGCTGGCTGCCCAAGCGCTGTCCCAGGCTGCAGCTGCTGTCGCCGGGGAGGGCGATGACAGCGAGGAACAGCAGGAACAGCACGCACAGCAGCAGCAACAGCAAGGTGCTGTCTCAATGCTCCTTTTTTTTTTAATTCAGAAAATAACATCTATCCTTTGCACATCCAAAAATTTACTTATACAGTGAGGATGTCCCTAGCATGATAATTGATGATAATCAGTTCTACATGTCCATCAGTGAAGGTTAGACATCCAGGTAATGGATATGTAAGATACACCAAAATACAGTTACTCAAGCAAGTTGTTCTACACTACAATAGTTACAGACAAAAATTCAGCCTTTAGTATGGCAAAGCAGCTGTTTGGCTACTAATTCTCTATTGGCCTATCTTATTACCTGGATGTCTAACATACATTTTGTATAATGTGAATGGATTTTGTGTCCCCTGCCAGGCACCAGCCAGGACACCCAGACACTGGACATGGGCATGAGTGACCAGCAGCTGCTGAGCCTGGGGCTTGACCAGCAGGACCTGGCGGGGACAGCTGGACAGGGACAGAGTGTACAGGACTTACTGTCAGGAGCACAGGTGGGTTGGCTCTCTCTCTCTTTTTCTCCCTGTCTTGCAATACTATACCCTAAAACACTGCCCCTATAGCCTCAAAAAAGCTTAACCTTTATTATAAGCTAAAAAATCAGGTGGGGTCGTGTGGCATAATGGTAGTGTTCAGTTCAGACCCAAGAGGTTCTGGATTTGAATCCTGCCTGATGCCACCAATCTTGTGCCCTTGGGAAAGGCACTTAACATGACTTTCCTCCCTTCAATCAGGTGTAAATGTGTACCTAGCTTTGGTTAGGGACGTCCCTCGGATAGGACGTTTAATTGAGGTCCGTGTTTGGGGAGAGCTACACCCCACGCACGTTAAAGAACCCACCACACTTATCGAAAAAAGAGTAAGGGACCTTCCCAGTGTGAGTGGTTTAAACCTTACAGTCGGGTCTTAAGCAGCTTGTACTTACATGTACCAGGTGTGTTGCACCTAAAAGATGGTTTGCCAGTTAAGCGAAACAAAAAAACTCACAAAATAACTGTGTTTTTTTTTTGTGCTGTGACTCAGGGCCAGGACAGCCTGACTCAGGACCAGCACCTGAACCAGTTTGGACAGCAGGGCTTCCAGACAGCCACCAGCTTCAGTGGGACAGGCAGCATCAACCAGGACTCCACCTTCGCTACTGTACAACAGCTGCAGCAGCAGCTAGACGCTGCCACGCAGATGCAGAACTACCAGGTAGGGAAAGACCAACCTTGATATAAAGTTTCAATTCAGCTGACATAAAAACTATCAGGTCACAGGGCTGGAAATACTGGGTGCATGTGCACCTTAGTGCACCCAAATTTAGAGCTGTGCACCCAATTTTTTTATGTAGGTGCACCAGTGCACCCAAATATTTTAGTAGGTTTACATATGATGTTAAATGTACATTGTATACTGTAGTATACAGCATATTCTTAATATCTAAGTGTTAGAAAAATAATAAAATGATTGTTATAACACTTTCTTAAGAACTAAAACATTAATAGTTTATTATTATTTATAATTAATAATTAATTTCGAGCCCTGGGTCAATATAGAACAGTTATGATTTACTTTGTTGCACTGCTTTCAGAAAACTTGCAGTCAACAACAAAATTATTTTGTACATTCGATACGGGTGTTCCGGACCGGGCCGTACAGTAAAGTACCGGGCCATACTTTACTGTACGGCCCAGGCTTCTTTACACATACAGCCCGGGCTTCCAAAATGTTCCATAGAACGATTCGAATGCGTTGAAAGGCGTGTTTTCTTGGGTGTGTATGACATAAGTAAAATACAACACGGTGTATTCCGCATCACCCTCAGTCCCAGCCCTTCTTCTGCCGTCAGGTGATCCAACGCGCGGTCGGGCTGGTACCACGGGCGATACGGAACACCCTGATGCAGATTTGACTGTATATTGATGTTTTAAACCTGTGTGTCCCCAGCTGACCCCTCAGCCATGGCAGCAGACCAGCCAGCAGCAGGACAGTGGCGGGATCCCGCGGGACCTGATGCGCCAGGCCATGGTGCAGCAGGAGACGGAGGACGGGCGACGCGTCTACAAGTGTCCCTACTGCGACAAGTCCTTCAAGAAGTCCTCCCACCTCAAGCAGCATGTACGCTCCCACACGGGGGAGAAGCCTTACAAGTGCCAACAGTGTGGAAGGTGGGCAGCAAGGCTGTTACTTGTAAACGTGACTTTTCTGGGTAAAGTCTAACTAAAGAGTGTAATGATTTTGATTTTCTTATTATTGTACAATGATTTGGGTGGAAGAAAGTACTGGAGAATTGTGTCTACCGTACATATATAAGGCCATGTTGATTTGATTATATGGATGACATCCGCGCGCACATGAATTTCTGGCCGTTTCCAAAAAAAAGTTTTCAAACATACTGTAAATCATACAAAACAGTTGCAAAATGAGCAAATACATACCATGACATGCAAAAAAAAAAATATTTAAAATGATACAAATGTTGTAGAATGTCAAAATCAAACAAAAAAGAAGTAAATTAAAGAAATGAATTTGAAGAGTAGATCATTCGCCAAACCATATTCTGTGTCATTTGTTCAACCTTCATGACTACGTAGATTTCAAAATAAAAGTAACGTTTTTTTTGCAAAACTTCCCAGGTTCCCAGAGGATGTCATTCATATAATCAAATCAACATGGCCTTAGGAGAAGCTTCATACAGCTACAATACAGTTCAGCACCAAGGACAGTGCCATGTGTATAATTTTCTTAATTTTTAAAGTTCTTGTGACATTCCTTTCTGTTATAACAGGTGCTTTGTGTCCAGTGGAGTGCTAAAGGCTCACCTGCGGACCCACTCCGGGATCAAGGCCTTCAACTGCCACATCTGTGACGCCCGCTTCACCACCAACGGCTCCCTCACCCGTCACATGATCATCCACAGCTCCATCCGCCCCTTCAAGTGCCCGTACTGTCCCGACACCTTCCGCACCACCCTGCACTGCAAGCGCCACATGAAGCTCCACTGCGACAAGCAAACGGAGAAAGAACGGCCGGTCGGTTGATGTTTAATGTTTTATTAGATATCCATTAGATTACCGGTGCAATGGCCAAGTGGGTAGAGCGCTCGCCTTGCATTCGGTAGGTTGAGAGTTTGATCCCTGGCCGAGTCATACCAAAGACTTTGAAAATGGTACATAAGTTGCTTTCTCTGCTTAGCACTCAGCAATTGGGAAAGAGTATGGGAGTTAAACACACACCACTACTACCAGTGGACTAGCCCCCTGCTGTAGTGACTACTGTGTGTGGCCCAGGGCTAATGAATGGAGATGGGCACCGCCCTATGCGTCACTTTACGTGGGAAGGCTCTTTAACTAACTAACTTAACATTAGATTAGATATCAAATCTAATCTATTCTTCCTGGATTCATAAAACACAGAGTACACAAATGTAATTACAAATTAAGGCACATAACATAACACTAGCATCCATTCGACTACAACTAATACTAAAACTACAGAGCAATAAACAATTACAACTACAAAGCAACATGACATTTCCAGATCGCTTTTGGGAGGTCAGAGCTCGCATGCTATGATACAATATTCAGCTTCTTGCTTGTGCCAGTACCTTACCACCAGTGCTTTAAGGGTTTGTGTGTATCTATTTTGTGAGTCATCATGTCATTTATGTGGGGTCGTGTGGCGCAACGGCAGCGTGCGCGACTCGGAATCAAGAGGTCCCGGGTTCGAGTCCTGACATGCCACCGATCTCGTGCCCTTGGGAAAGGAACTTTACACGACTTTCCCCACTAGACTCAAGTGAAAATGAGTATTGTCTGTCCAGTATCCGTTTCTATGTGCGGGACACAACACCAGCAACAGCTTCCTCTGTTCCGCATGTATTGCATTGTTCCAATTTCAATAAAATAAAACAAATGTTATTTATGATGTTCTTGAACGTCTAGGTCGTACGGCGACCGCGCTCCAACATCATCCAACTCCCCGCCGAGGAAGCCGACCAGCTGGCGAAATCGCAGCCCGAACAAGCTCGCTCTGTCTCTGAAAAAGTCCTAATCGCATCGGCTGCCGAGCGTAGCCGAGTTAGCGAGATGGTGGTGGACAAAGAGGAGCTGTACAGAGAGGAACCAAAGTTTCCCAACCAGTGCAAGCACTGTCCCAAGAGCTTCAAGAAGCCCAGTGATCTGGTCCGACATGTTCGAATTCACACGGGAGAAAAACCCTTCCAGGTAATTTTAAAGATTATGTAGATTCCTCAGGAGAAAAGAACGTTTTACTAAGTCTTAGTGTCATGCCTGTCCATTCTTTGATATTATCCTCCCATCTCTTACCCCACTTTCTTCCTCCCTGGACTGTTCCTTGCATGATAGTTTTGACAGACAAAAATGATACCGCCCGTTTCACAGAGGTAGTAAGCAGGGCTCAAAATTAACGGTGTCCCGATGGCCACTGACCACTAAAATTTAGGCCGGGACGACTAAAAAATCACTTTGGGACATTTTTGGAACAATAGAAAAATAATCAACATCAGAATATCAACCCTTCTTCCGTCAATCAGGCACGCGTCCTGGCTTTTGGAACAAAAAAGCCCCCCAAATTTCTAGTGTACAATGCAATGACAGTGTGCCTGGGAGTCAGAATGTAAGCAAAATAGTGATGACTTCAAGTTATTGTCATACATACTTCCCGAAAAACAGGTTGGGACCGTTCATCCTCACTTTGGGACAATTGAAATTTATTTTTGGGACAATTCAGGAAAAAATTTTAATTTTGAGTCTTGAGTAAGATTGAAGCTAACAGTTGTGCATTTCCTGTAGTGTGACGAGTGTGGGAAGCGGTTCACAGTCAAGTCGACTCTAGATTGCCACGTCAAGACTCACACCGGGTCTAAGAACTTCAAGTGCCACGTGTGCTCCTCACCATTCTCCACCAAGGGGAGCCTCAAGGTACTAGTACCTTCAAGACTTTTTGCCAGCTTACACGCATGAGACAAATGTTTACATACTGTAATGATAGGGCAGTACGAACCACACGGCAAAGTGTTTCTGACCTCTTGTATGTGCCAATGGTTAATCGGGAAGTGTACATAAGGTCCTTTTCATACTCAGGCTCAGTACTTGACGTGTATTGTGGAATGATTTGTCAATGGTTCTGAGAACTGCCACGTCAGTTGTAGCTTTTAAAAACCGACTGCGTCAACTCACTATAGAATGACTACAACTGTGATATGAAACTTGGATGTTGATATTGATGGCAATAAGATCATAGTAATTGAGATAATGTTTGAATTCTTGTATGGATTTGTATAGTATGAATTTATATTTCTACGACCTGTAACTGAATCGAAGCATTTGAAAAGACCCCTGACCTACCTCCCCTTGAACTCTTGAAAAGCTGCTCAGGCCGAAGAGTGTACTTTCTGTACATTTCAAGGTTAAATAAAGGTTGGAAAAAAAAGTATCCTGTAAAAGATGTGGAGTAAAGGTGTTCATTAGTCAGTGTTCTCTTTGCTGAAAGTGTTATCATCCCCCATACGCTGCAGGTCCACATGAGACTCCACACGGGTGCCAAGCCCTTCAAGTGCCCACACTGTGACCAGCGGTTCCGCACGTCCGGCCACAGGAAGAACCACATCACCTCCCACTTCAAGCCCAGCACGCCCAAGAAGAGGAAACCAACGCCTCGCCAGGCCGAGCTGCTGCAACCAATCAACCTTCTCACTACCGGTAAGTCATGATAATACCTAGGGAAAAAATGTAGTATTTCCTGTTTCCCGACCGACCCTAGAAAACCGGCCGACCGTAGACTTTTTTGGGGGGTGGACCCCTGCAAGGGACATAAATTTTGAGATGATCAACATTTTCTAGGCATATAGATATTGAAGTCTAAAAAAAAAAAAGATAATCCCTCCTACCGACCCTAATTTTTTCAGGACTGAAACAGGAAACACAACATTTTTTCCTAGGCCTAAAGAAATTACATGGAGGACTTTTGGGATTAAGTCCATTCTTGAAAGCTCTGTAGACGCATGATTTTTCAGCATGACTGTGTAATGTCAGCACTGGGTCAAATTTCGTCATTAGGTGAGTTGAATCTGTATCTGTAATAGACAGATAACTGCCCTTCGGCGTAACACACCAGCTGTTTCTACATGTAACTCAAAAAGGATCTCTAACTGTTTTTGAGTTATTCATTATGTAGTGTACCTATTCAGGTGAACTTTCATGCTAAACTTAAGTCTGTTTCTTGCCTTTTCTGTAGGTGATCCGAACACCTTGACCGGCCAGACGGTTCTGACCGGTCCGCTGACCGCCCTTGACCAGAACCTGCTGTCCCAAGGTCAGACGACCCTGCTGCCCATCAGCAGCGGCAGCCTGGACAGCTTTGTGAACGCGTCGGAGAGTGGTGTGGTGACGGGGATCCTGCAGGGGCTGGAGGGCATGCAGCTCACCTTCACTACCGTTAATGTTGGGCAGGGGGCTGTACAGGTGAGGAAATGCAGGGCTCAAAATACTGGGGGCATATGTAGGTAAAATTGAGGCTGTGTGGGTATCTCTGATGTCTACCTGCACCTAACCTGCACTGGTCCATGTTCTCTGGTTCATCCCATGCCTAGTCATTTGTGGCACTTCCTTCTCCAGCTGGTGCAGTGCTAAGCTTGTGCTGTCACTCTATACCAGGGCAGGAACTTCTGAACAAATCTGAGCATCAACAGATTAACCCTTGTCCTGCTTTACACAATATTTTTCAATAATTTCATGTCTTAATTGGGTCATATACTCCTGACTTTTTTTGCCCTGCGGTGACATAGTTACTTCAGCATTCGTTGCATTTCGCTGCGGTGTGATGCGTTGCACGAGAAATACCCCCAAATCGTACCTATACAGGGTACTATATGGATGGTACTGTAATTGTTGGGCACTGCAGGACTAGGTTTATATCGGTGTGGTCTAAACAGACAACCTTCTGTCCGCAGGTCGCCTCCATTGATCCGAACCTGCTGCAGACTGTGCAGATTGACCCCAGTCTGCTGCAGCAGTCCCTACAGCAGGGCTCGGTGGGCACCAGCGTCGTCACGCAGACACTCACCAACACGGACGGCAGCCTGGTGCAGGTGGAGCAGCCTATCCACACCACCCTGGGCACCACCGAGCCTGGGTCGGCCATACAGACCTCTCCTGGAGCTGCTATCACAGGTGGGCTCATATACATGATTTTATATCATACCAGGGCCACAATAAGGTTCGATAATGGGTTCCGGGCCGTACTTTACGGTATGGCCCGGGCTCGATGGCTTCCATAGAACGATTTGAATGCGTTTCGTCCTAACTGCGTGCGCCGCTTTCGAAAATTGGAATACAGAATTCGAAAGTTGGAACTGATGTTGTTGCATTTTAAGGCGTAGTGACACCACATTCTGGCTCATTTTGCATTGAAAGGCACGTTTCTTGGGTAGGTATGACATAAATAAAATACAACACGGTGTATTCCAGTTGGAGTAATTTGGAATTGGCTATTTGGTCTACTACTGACTTACTACTGACATAAATATTTGTGCCTTGTCCACAGGTACTGTAGCAACCTCTCTTCAGGCAGGCAACACCCAACTGACACCGTCAGATGCAACAAGCACAGCTGGGCTCACCATGGCAACACACGTCCAATCAGGGGCCTCGTCTCAGGGGGATGACGACAGCACCCGGACCCCTCACCAACAGGCCGTGGGATTCGCTAACACCTCCCAGGGGGGTGGGATCGTAGCGTTCACCATCCAGGGGGGAGTCCACCCCACCACGAGCATCGGGGAGGAGTTGACGATTCGCCCGCAGCCATCCAGTAGTGTGGCGTCCTCCGCACAGGAACAACAAGGCATCATGGTCGCTTCCAACAGCGCTTCAAATTCGTTAGCCGCAGTAACCTTCCTCCCAGCCACCATCCAAGCCGGGTCCATGTCATCCCAGGTTATGGCGAGCTCTGCGCAGGCGCTGCAGTTAGGGGAGGACGGACAGGGGGTGATGGTGTCAGCAGACGGCGGGCCCGCGGGTATACAGACCGTCAGGGATACGGTGGTCCCGGGGACGGGGGTGCTGGTGGAGCCGAGCGTCTCCGTCACCAACACCATCTCCTCCGTCCTCGTGTCCCAGGAGTCCATCCCGGGCAACCCCGCCGATCTGACGGAAATCACCGCGTACGAGATCCCCGCCATCCAGGAACAGGACGGGGCGGGGAACGGCGGCGCCCAGCCGGACAAGACGTCGGAGACCGGGCAGATCTACGTGTGCCAGGACTGCGGGCAGTCCTTCACGCAGTCGCCGCAGTGGAAACGTCACCAGCGAGAGCAGCACAGCCCGTCACGAAACCACATCTGCCCAACCTGCAACAAGGCCTTTAAACGCTCCTACCATCTCAAGGAGCATATGCAGGTATGTCACACGGATGATGGACAATGTTTTTTATCTGTTTTGATTTGTAGTATGTTTTTAGACAGAAAACAGAAAAAAAAGTACAACTTTGTCATTTTGAATCAAGAAGGCACAGATTTATGTGCAATTTTAAGGCGTAGGAAAAAAATGTTGTGTTTCCTGTTTCCCGACCAACCCTAGAAAAAAATGCTGACCCTAGCCTTTTTAGTTTTAGTTTTACTTTGTTAAACTGTATACGTTGGATCACTAGAGATTACTAATCAAAGAAGAGAAAAAAAACAACCCTAATTTTTCAAGACTGAAATAGAAAACACAAGATTTTTTTCATAGGCCTAAGGAATCAATGATCTTTGTTGTTTCAGAGGTCTTTACAATGTGCATGTACAAAGCGCAACATTTTTTCTGATAGCATTTTTTACCCCCTCAGACCCATGAGGCCAGCAGTCCTGACAAGTCCAAGAAGCCGGCACCCTTCACGTGTCCGACCTGCGGGAAGTCCTTCCACCGTCCCAGCCAGCTGGAGAGACATGTGAGGATCCACACAGGCGATCGACCCTTCGAGTGTCCGGAGTGCAGCAAGACGTTTAACCAGTCCAACGCCCTACAGGTCTGTGTTATCACGAATTTCACCCAGCATGTGGCATCTCTGTGATGTAGTGAATACAGCATCTGACTGTCGAGAAAGGAAACCCAGGTTCAATCCTCAGGATTGGACCCAGACATGTCTGGACATGCACCCAGACGTTGTGCCCTTGGGAAAGGCACTTAACACGTATTTCCCCCCTCAGTTAGAGGGATCCTGGGCCCTACTAGGGTTTGGGTTGGCGTCAGAAAGGGCATCCAGCTGTAAAAATCTTGCTTACAAAAAAAAGACTTGCATTTGATGCAAGCACGTCTATCCCCAGTTCGGGGAAAATTGATGTTAAATTGGATGATGATAATAATAATCGTCTATTTGTATTTACGTTGATGAAGGTTAGACATCCAGGTAAACAATACTCATAGGAAATTCAAACTCTATTTCTGGATAAATTTCGGAGACTAATTTCCGGACGTTTTGAGTGACATTGACTAATGAACTAACAGAATCGTTAACACTTATATAGGAGCACCTTAAAAAAACAGTTGAACATGACAAATGCTCATATAGTCGACTAGTCATTGATATGTAAAAGAGATTCTATTGACAATTCTGTTAGTTCATTAGTGACGCTGAAGAAGAGTGGTGGATGTCACTCGAAACGTCCGGAAATTAGACACAGCCCTAGACACAGTGGACTAACAACCCCCTATAGGCTCAAAAAGGCTATGAGACCACCTTTACCTTTTACCTTATCATATTTTCTTCTCTTGCCACAGATGCACATGTACTTGCACAGAAACGAGAAACCCTACAGCTGCCAGTATTGCAACAAGCCGTACGGGCAAAAGGGGAACCTCAAGGTCCACATCGCTCGCGTCCACGCGGGGGAGGTGGAGCAGGAGAGGGAACAGCAGGGCAACAGTGCCGCCCAGTCGGGGAGTGAGGACGCTGGGGGAGACAGCCAAGGGATCACTATGGAAGTCATTGACACAGATGTGTTTCTACAACAGTAGTGTGGAGCATTAACATAACCGCTACATTATACAACTCCAGTATTGTTTCAGTTTTAGAACGATAAAACTTTAAAAGATTTCAGGTGGCCGTACTTACCAATTGGCAGTAGGGTACAAAAATGGCATATCGGACTAAAATAGTTAAGCATGGTTACTACAAGACGATAAATATCTTTGAACCCCATGTTTCAGTGACGTAGAAATTTCATGCATGCCAATAGTGTGAGAAAAAATAGGCCCTAATGTACACAATACTCAGAAACAGTGCATATGTCTGTGTACGGGGATTTTGACTGATGATTTTGCATCAAAATGTTGGCTTTATTTTTATATAACAATAAATGATATGTCGATATTAGGTCCTTTTCATGTGTTAATTAAAAAAAAATATAACCACAGTCTTGATTCTTGGCACCATAAAATGTGTTCAACAGTTGTATGTTGTTTTCTACAAGAAAGAACAACAGTGATAACTATGACCCTATTTCTGCTATGATATAACTTAAGTTGGTATATGTATAAGCCAACAGCTGGGTGATAAACATTATTTTCATTTTTGTATTTTTTTGTTAGTTTTTATCAGCTGAACAACTGCCAAAGAAGCCAAGTATTTCACACACAAAAAAAGATGGATTTTTCTCAGAAAACCTCAAGACTAAGACATACCTATGTGTTGTATATTGTGTTAAGTGAAAATGCTTATTCAGGACTAACCCAAAGAAAAGTGTGCTAACATGTATGTATAATATAGTGTGTTTGTTTGTATGTATGTACTACACTAATGTGTACACATAACACCACATAATGAAGTAAGTTTAAACTGTAATTTCCAACACAACAAACAATTGGACTCACCCAAATTTTCGACTGTACAACTCCAGTCTTTTTCAAGGAATGAGCAATCCACTGCTTCCGTGACGTCACGCAGATAACACACGTGACTCCGTGAGCAGTGGATCATAGGTTGCAGAAAGTCTGTGGCGCCCCCCGTCTCTGTTGAGGGATGGCTGTAAAGCCCTGATGTAGATGGCCTCTTTAAGCCTCTTTAAGACTTTCTGCAACCTATGATCCACTGCTCACGGAGTCACGTGTGTTATCTGCATGACGTCACGGAAGCAGTGGATTGCTCATTCCTTGAAAAAGACTGGAGTTGTACAGTCGAAAATTTGGGTGAGTCCAATTTTTTTGTTGTGTTGGAAATTACAGTTTAAACTTACTTCATTATGACTTCTACCAACACAGATGAACTTTCAAGATAATAACACCACATAACTTCTCATCAAAGTTAATGTCACAGAGACAAAATCTCAACATGAAATTGAAGATGTCAGCCTTCTTATTTAATGTTTTTATTGATTATGGTACATATTACTTTATAATGCATACTTAATGCTTATTTATTTTCAATGTGATATTTTGTACTTCATTTTTCTTGACAGATATTGTCAGTTGTCAGTGAAAAACAAAAGTGAATAGAAAACTTATCTTTTATGAATATTCCAAACCACAGCTGACATGTGCAGCAAGTTAACATTGTACATGTTGTAACTTAAAGGTAGCCACACATTGTTGGCCACGAAAGGATGCTTAAAGGCATCCAATGCGATTTCAGGGCAGCAACAATGAAAAAAATTCTGAATAAGGCAATCTTTGTGATATTGACACATATTGCTTCACATTAGCACATTTAAATCGGCATTTCATACTTTGGGCCTTTTAAAACTGCAGAAACAAGCCACAAGATGAGTCCTTTATTTTCTGGGTGGTACCCTAAAAATCAGCCCATGGCCCTTTCAGTAACAATTTTCCATCAGAATATTGAGTTATTTTTGCTCCATGAAGGTCAATATACATTGGGATAGTGTGGTTTCAACTTACTATGGAGATAAATGACTTTGAGTATTGGCTTTGGAAAACTGGGTTTCCAAGCCCTAAAAACTGCACTGGATGCCTTTAGCACAAGGAAAGATTGTTACCGAGTATTGACTTGAATGTGTGGACCGTGTAATGCGTGCTTCAGTATCTGTGTATGAGTTTGAAAATTGTTCATTGGAGAAAAAATAATCAAATACATACATGTACTCCTAGCCTTAACGTTTATGTTCAAAAATGCGTGTTGTTTACATGAAAATATTGGGTTCCACGTACATGTACTACATTAGTATACATTTTTCCCATTTGTGATGGGTTAAGAGTTTCAGTTATGATTATAGGAAACTGTTTTTCAGGTCTTGCCAAACGTTCTAAATGTGTATGCCTGTATAACAGGTCCATTTTAACACACATGTACCTATCTCTTAGCAGGCAGACTGGTACCTATCTCCAAGCAGATTTAAGGTCTGGAAAATGTTTTTGACCTTTGTTATATTTCACTCCATACCATGGTATGGATGAAGTATATTGTTTTTATCTCTCTTTCTAGTGGTCTGCATTACTAGATCTACTAGAAAGGTAAAACACTGACCAGGTCACTATATCTGCTTGAAGATGAGCATGTATAGCGTTATCAAAACTCAAACTTTATTTTTCAGTGTGTATTAAACTTTTACCCGTAATTTTTCATGTTCAAGGAAGCAGCAGTGTCTACATCACTCCGTGTACTACACACTTCATACTCTCTTCTGCATCACTTCAGTCATGTAAACCATACAAGTACAGTACAGTCGTGACTACAGTATGGATGCTTTAGGACTACATAATAAAGACATTTGTTGGTCATATATCGGTCTCCTTGCGTCATATCGTTCTAAGGCCACACCAATTTAATTTGTTGGTTCTCGGATTTGTTCAGAAAAAAATATGAAGCGACAGGGCGAAAAAAAATAAAATAAAAACAGGTCTAGGCATCCTATTATAGCCCCAAATGCTGCAATATGAGCCATGAAGTCAACAAAAAAGGCTGGGGTAAAATTTAAAGTATAAAGTTTGAACTTTTAATCAAACCACTGCATTGATAGATGGAAAAAACTGTAACAACTAGGAAGAAAAGGAATTTCCTCAACTGTTGGGGGCAAAATATGAGCATTTTTTAGTTGTTTCAGAACCAGAATCTTTTTTTTTTTTGCAAATCAGAAAAAAATAGAGGCGAATCCGAGAACCAACAAATTAAATTGGTGTGGCCTAAACTAAAAACCTGCTCACCCCATGGCCCTGTTGCTCTGAATGGTGACAGTGGGTTGAAGCGCAGCAAAATGGAACCAATCGCCCTCATCCAAACTGGGATCTGCAACAAGTTTTAATACACA
>NW_017803909.1:8865970-8903210 GCF_001625305.1 Branchiostoma belcheri | reverse complement strand
AGATCACCAAAACCCTCATCTCTCACAGCGCTGACTACGTCTGTATGGCCTCAAACAAGCATGGAGAGGTAACCGTTTATCTGTTAGGCCACACCAATTTAATTTGTTGGTTCTCGGATTTTTTCAGAAAAATATGAAGCGACAGGGCGAAAAAAATAAAATAAAAACAGGTCTAGGCATCCTATTATAGCCCCAAATGCTGCAATATGAGCCATGAAGTCAACAAAAAGGCTGGGGTAAAATTTAAAGTATAAAGTTTGAACTTTTAATCAAACCACTGCATTGATAGATGGAAAAACTGTAACAACTAGGAAGAAAAGGAATTTCCTCAACTGTTGGGGGCAAAATATGAGCATTTTTTAGTTGTTTCAGAACCAGAATCTTTTTTTTTTTTTGCAAATCAGAAAAAAATGAGGCGAATCCGAGAACCAACAAATTAAATTGGTGTGGCCTAAACGACTAATAATTTTATATGATGAAAGTATGAAATGATGACGAAAATATGATAAGAAATGGCAGTAAATGTCAATATCAGATATCCTTATCCAGAATATTTTTTTGTTTTTGTTTTGCTGCCCTGAAATAGCATGAGTATCGCTTTTATTTTGTGTATGCTGTGCGCCTATAGCCTGGGTGCCATCCCCGAATACTACTGGGGATGGCACCCAGGGTAGTGCGCCTATAGGATTTGCTTTGATATAAAGTACGATCCACGGGGACTAATGATTAGGCTTTATGGCTGTACAGCGCGATTACGGAATTACCATATGCCTGATAGACACTTGTACTACCAGTTTACGGTAAGCATTCTTCCATCTCGAAAGAAAGAAAAAAGCCCTAAACCCTGTAACTTAGGGATAAAGCCACAAGGCCAAGGGATGTTTGAAATTCCAAAAATGCCGGAGCAATAATTCTCAGCTCAACAGTTTTGTTCATTTTTTCTCGCTCCAAATCTAGATCTGTTCCCAATCAACTGGCATTGGAAGATGATTTCTGCGCGGTCCCTAATACGAGTAGTAAAAAACGGTTGTTCTGTGCATTGTACATGTATATTCATAAATGTAGAACCGGTCTTTTTAAACCCTAGCCTTGTCCCGTGTTAGTCAGAGGAAACTTGAGTCACAGTGAAAGTTTATAAAACATTGGCCGCGTGTGTAAAACAATGGCCGCACCCTACATCTGCTTGGAGATGATAGGTTAATTACTTCCACACAGGTAGTCTTCTGGGATGTCATTGGTTCTGTGTCATCTGCCGTACGTACGTATGCAAGCCCGAGGCAGGAGGACCAATTTTCCGAGCTAGGCGTGAACAATACAAGACCCTCCGACCTTTTGTTATACGTCACCTTTCTTCCATTTTGAATATCGACAGTCGAGTCAACACACCTTTACGACAACACCTGAGACAGTTCCCGTCGTTTTTTTTTTCTTTTGACGAGGATTTCTTTAAGGCGTTTGACCACAGTAGACGCCATGTCTATCAGGCTGCCAGACGGGACGCCTGTCGCGGTGAGCGGTACGGAGTCGTCGGGGGGTGGTGATGAAATGGCGGGAAGGGCCACACGTGTGGGACGGCACGGGCCCGGCGGCGGCGGCGGGGCAGGCACAGGCACGGACCGAGCGTCCAGGTACAACCGCCTGTCTTCCCTCATGAAGGGGAAACGAGAAGCATCGACGGCGGCACAAGCTCAAGCGCACGACCCAGGCTTCAGCCGTCCCTACACCGGTTATACAGCCACAAACACTAGTAGTTACCGACAAGGCTCGTTCATGGCGGGAGGGGCCCACCAGGGAGGGTATGCGGCCGGCTCTACTGGATTTTCCGCGGGTTATAGGTCGGCAGCTTCGGGCGGGGGTTTTGGAGGCTTCACAGGAGGAGCTGGAGGAAGGTCTCGTGCTGCCGAAGTCTTCCCGTCGGTGTTCGGAGGGACCGGCGCCGCGGGAGGGTCGTCCTACTCCCGCGCGGGGATGGGCGGAGGTTACGGTGGCGGCGGATCCGGACTTGGCGGTGGTCTCGGTGGCGGACACGCCGGGTTCGCGCCGTCCGGGTTCCACGGCGGTTTCCCTGGAGGAGGAGGAGGAGGACAAGGGTTCGGACAGAACGACTTCACGTCCACCACGGACGGTCTCTTCGACTCCCACCGTCCCCAGAACTTCGGATTCGGCGGCATGAAGATGGGGGATCCGCTGGACTTTGACGACCTCGACCCGCTAACCCCCGTCACCCCGGACATCCCCACGTCCTTCCCCGACCACCTTCGTCGTCAGCCCGCTGCCGAGACACACAGGGCGTCCTACTTCGACAGGTTTAAAACCAGCGAGTCTTCGGCCCCGAAAGAGTCGGTAACTCAGAACGGGGACGACCACCTCTTCATCAGTAAAGCCTACATCGAGCTGGAGAGGGGAGGGCGAAAAATCCAGAACCCGCTGGTCATACCAGACCCACCGGCTGAAGATGGTAAGTCAGTCCTTGCCAATATACTTAAGAAGAAGTTTCAACAACTGGATAGCTTTTAGTCAGGTAAAAAAGAAAACAGACGCTTTGTATTTTACATCACGAAAATCTACATTGGCAAACTTGCCAAAGAAGTTGCCAAAGCACTAGTATTAAGAGGATCGAGACAATCTGGCCTACGTAGACAGGTGATTAACAGGGTCAATGGGGGAAAATTACCAAAGGGATCATCAACAAGTGGCCATTTTGGCCGAGGTCACTCGTACAGGTTAGGCCATGTTGATTTGATTATATGGATGACATCCGCGCGCGCATGAATTTTCGTCCGTTTCCAAAAAAAAAGTTTTCATCCATAAATCTTACAAAATGAGCGAATATATGTCGTATGTTGCAAAAAAAAGTATTGGAAAACGATACTAATTAAATGTAATGTCATGGAATTCAGAAAAAGAAGAAAATATGAAGAAATGAAAATGAAGATTCTATATAATTATTTGCCATACCATGCTCTGTGTGTTTACTATAGTCATTTGTCCAACCACGTAGATTTTATAATTAAGGAACCTTTTTTTTTAGGGGGGGGGGCTTTTTTTATTCGCACTCTCGCGTCACTTTTGGGGTTCCCAAGGATGTCATCCATATAATCAAATCAACATGGCCTTAGACGGCAGTAAAGGTCCCAATTGGACGAGGAAAACCACTTAAATACAAGCCCTAAAATTCTACACTTGGTTTCTATCATGAAAGTTCTGTCATCTGTTCAACTTTATTCAC
Organism: Branchiostoma belcheri; assembly: GCF_001625305.1. Lineage (NCBI taxonomy): Eukaryota > Metazoa > Chordata > Leptocardii > Amphioxiformes > Branchiostomatidae > Branchiostoma > Branchiostoma belcheri. The sequence continues at coordinate 8,899,981 of NW_017803909.1, read as the reverse complement.
GTCTTAACCTTAATAGATACCAAGTATGTTTAAAGTTAAAACTTTTGATCCAACACAATAAAGTTCTCTGACCTAGAGCTTTCGACCAGTCACTCTGGTCTTCTGAGTCTACTGAGGAAGACCAGAGTGACTGGTCGAAAGCTCTAGGTGAGAGAACTTTTATTGAGTTGGATCAAAAGTTTTAACTTTAAACATACTTGGTAACTATAAAGGTTAAGACGTTAATAAAGTGTGCTCGTTCACATTACTTGCAAAGATTCAAATCTGAACGATCACATGAAATTCCCAAAACAATCATGATACACGGCGTAGGAATCACTACATATACTTCACGCTACTAAAATACAAATTTGTCAACAAATAGAGGCTTCGCTATCGTCTGCTACAATAACAAAGGCAACCTTTGACAAACTATGGTAGTCAGGTTTCGCCTCGGGCATTACCGAAACAATCCGACATGGTTCGTTACGCAGGTTAACCCGACATGGCGGTTAGCTTTCAAAGTATGGTCTTTCTGTAATTAGGCTTTTTCAACTCTTAAAACAAATAGTACTTATCATAGTACGCAAGTATGCTGCTAGTCTATTAGGAAGGAAAAGATGGCTGTGATTTTTTTTCGTCACAGCGAATTATGGGACTAGAAAGAGAACATGTGTTTATTTGTTTGTTTGTTTGTTTGTTTGTTTATTCATTTGTAGACAAAAGCAAGACGATAGAATAACATTGTGCTTTTAAACATCGTGCAGGAGGAGGGGGACATATATATATATACTGATTAAGCATTAAACATTGTGTTCATGAGCAATATTCAACATGTAGTCATAGGCGACAATTCTCCGTGAAGTTTTATATTTTGCAGATTGGGAACAGTATAGTGTATGTAAACAGTGTGTGATCACTTAACAAGTGGTAACAACGTACCTTAAAAATGGCTAAAATAAAATCTCTGGTCAAATACATAAGATCGCGCTCGTGGCGGCCACACCCCTTCCTCATAAATGTAGGAGTGCATCTCCTTCACGGGGTAATAAAATCGACCAAAATAATGCATGTTATACATAGAAAATGGCAGTGAATATGAATAATCACTGAATAATATCAAGGCATTTTTTGGTAGGGCCAGCTTTGTGTGAGACGTAGTAGCATGGGTCTTTGTTCTTGTACATCCCGCCTTAGCTTCCAGACAGGTGTACATCCAGCGCCCATTATTAGCCCCCCCCCCCCTTCACAAAAAAAATAAGCACAGGCCTATCTTTCTGACAACCTATCTTTCCAGCCATCTTTCTGATTACTGCCGTTACAAAGAGAGCTAATTTTATGTTTATCAGAGCGTCTGTTTTATAAGATAACCATCAGTTGAACGCCAATTAGTTGTATAATTTCTGTCATTAAGATGTTTGTATTCGTGTCCTGGCACATACGATTGTGTAAGTACCATTGCCTGATTAGGCATATGGATCTATGATGTAGTACATATGACATTGTGTCACAACATATGAGTCTTTGCCTTAACCACATTCCTTCATTCACATCTTTAACGCTACTTTGTAACCAACTTATTGTATCTCTGTATCTGTATAGCCGGTATAACCGCCTTTCGGCGTAACACAACAGCTTCTCAGGCACGCGGCGCGGCGGCAGCTGGCTACATTACACCGATCGACTTGTTACACCTAACCCTTGAACATCTAACTCTAGACATTGTTTAAAGCTATCTAATGACAATGCCCCCACTGTACTTGGTGACAGCGAGTTCCACTCTGCGATAGTTCTAGGAAGGATGAATTCTTGAACACCTCAATCCTTGGTTGATAACTCTGGTACTTAAAGGCATGGCTATTTCTTGTTCTCTTCTGGGATGGTATTAGGTACTTAGTAGCTGTACTGGGAAGTGGATAATGATCGTTAATTTGCAATCCGTAAGTTGACTTGTCAGAATAATTACACTAGCAGCCGAACAATTAACCAACCAGTCTACAAGACTTGCCCAGGGGAGAGTTGTTTTGGTTTCATAGGACTGTATCAGAAGCAGGTAAATCTGAAGAACATAAATTTGTCTGTCGTGAGAGTCACTTTTAGTACATGTATTGCTTTGCTGGCAGATAAGGCCACATCAAGTAATTTTTATGGATGACATCAGCGCGCGCATTAATTTTGGAAAAAAAAACAAGAAATTTTCTGACAGTGGTCAACATGCCGAAAATGGGCAAAGATGTCTGTTGCCATGCCGGAAGGTGGATGGCAGATAACTATAAAGAGAGGAGACAAGAAAAGGCTCTGATTTAATGTCTTGTTCCTTACTTTGATGCAGTGATATGTGGTGCTGGCTGTGTATATGTAATGTTCCTACTGAATCAAAACCATTTGTACAATGATTGAGTAAAAAATTTAAATTGTAGGAACCTTGTTTTTTGGGGCCCGCCTTGTTTTTCCCCCGCTCGCATTAGATTTGGAGTCTGTGGAGAATGTCATCCATAAAATTTACTTGATGTAGCCTAACGGATTGAGGGCGGTACAGACAAAAGTCACTGGTGCAACAGGTGGCACAAGGGTGGCGTACCTGTGGTTTCCGCTAGATGTCGCTCCTTCACAGCATTCGAGGCCACGACAGCTCCTACTTTCGGGGATCATGACTAGCCTCCGTAGCAGGCTTATAGAACTGGTGGTTTGGTGGTCTTCGGCTGTTTTCTGATTAGCCCATTTAAAAAAAACGGCGGTAATTCAACCAGGCCGGCTATGTTGTCTATATGCAATCAGAAAATTGCACTTAAAAGCTCCCAAAGACCCTGAAGACCCCCAAACCCCCAGTTTTTGACATGCTATGGAGGCTACATCATGACATGTTTCTCCTCAAAACGTCACACGTGTGGCAAATTTGCTGACGACTTTTCAGCACTACATCAGATACTCAAACAAGGTCGAAGAGATCACCCTTTTAACAGAAACACCTCAGGTGTTACTAATCTCCATCTTCTTTTCACAGAAAAGACAAATTTGTGTTCCGCCTTTCTTCCGCACAAGGCAAATCCACCCAAAGAGCAAGCAACGGGAAAAACCCTTACAAATCCTTAGTCGTAACATTTACCCCTTTACCTGACTTTTATCAGAGGGCTTGGCTGGTTATTGGAGTGCAGATAGCCTCCATAGCATGCCAATAACTGGGGGGTTTGGGGGTGGGTCTTCATGATCTTTGGGAGCTTTTATGTGCTATTTTTTATTGCATATACTAGACAACATAGCCGGCCTGGTTGAATTACCCCCGTTTTTTTAGAACTGGGCTAATCAGAAAACAGCCGAAGACCACCAAACCGCCAGTCCTACAAGCCTGCTACGGAGGCTAGAGTACAGATTTGTCCGCCGAAGTTGCAAGTAATACTAGTAATTCTATGGTCGACTGATCAATCCTCTGATCAAAGTGCACTATCTCTGCAGCAGCCCATGGAGTCTGGAGGAGACTAGTTGTTGTCCAGAACGTTGGGTTTGTTCAGCTTTGTTCCGCCTGATTTCCAGGCTATCGTCGTGTTCGTAATGCCTCAAATCGGCACCTAGACTGGCGGTTTTAAGCCTCAGTCACACACAATGGACCATGGCCTACCGACCTTCTCAAGACCATGGTTGAAAGTTTGTTTTTTTTCTGAACAAGGTCGTCTGTGGTTGGAAGTTGGTCGGCAAGGATTCCTGCTTGTCTAAGTCGCCAGCGCCAGCCGACTATGAATTAGGCAAGTCCAACACGGAGTAGTCATAGCCTCCACCAGGCCTTTCTACGGGAATACGCGTACGGATTTCGGCACACAAAAGAAGAGTAAAATTGGCCAAGGGAGTCTAGCCGTGGGGCCAGTCAAACCTACAAGGCGGCCAAACTACCCTGGCAATTATTCTCCTATATATAGCCGGCGTAGTGAGTGCGGTTTAAATTCAGTATGTAGATAAACAACTATAGAACATTGGCTTAGAAAAATCTGGTTTCCGACCCCTAAAAACGACACTGGGTGCCTTTAAAACTCACGTCCATGCTCAGTCTGGCGTGAATGGCATTAAAGGTTGCTCCCACACATGATAAGCCTCATGTACAATGTGAAGTTGCACATGTCCGCCCCCTCAGTCCCCGGCCTTGTCCGCGACACGCCTGCACATACCTGCATGGAAACGTTACACCGCAGTTTTCACTCGGACAGAACACTGCAAATTAGCCGCGTCTTTGTTCTGACTGTGTGACGAAGTCTTTGTGTCTGAAATGTCATCAGTCCTGACTATTTTGAATGGCCAGGCACTAAGTGAGATGGGGTGAAACCATCTTAACTACTGATTGAATGGAAACAGAGACTGAAGTCATTTAAAGCAGACAGTTCTGCAGAGGGAAGAGAGTTTGAAATTTGAAAACAATATTTAGACTAAATAGTGTCCAAGACAAGTTTGCCCACACGTAGTTTCCAAACTGTACCGGTATACCCTATTGCCGGCTCACAAAATTTTATAACAAAATGTCCTCCCTTGAACACGTTAGGTATCGGCTTGAACACAACGGCGTTCATTTTGTATCTGTATGTTTATGTTTGTCGTGTGTGTTTACATTTCACCTGTTACGCCATGGAAAACTTTACCACTCTCGACAACGTTAACTCTGGAACCCTTCATTGTGATAGTCACAAGTCGTAACCCAATGTCTACCAAACATTATGAAACCTCGCCTTTCGTATCTCGTCTTCTTGTTTGGCTTATTTTGTTCGTTTGTTTTAGTACTAGCTCTGGGAAAGGCGTAGCCTTGCATGTTTGTTATCTCCCATTTCTTTCTTAATTTAGTTGCATATCTCAAGTGTTTTTTTTTACTTTCATGGGGTGTGTCTTAGTTTGATCTTAGTTTTAAGAGTCGCGACATGGCGGCATGTAAGCTTGACGTCATCCGGAAGTGCATGTCACCGTCCGTATGTTCTTGCACGTCTTTGCGCATGATCACCAGTCCTTGATTCAAACGCAGAAGAAGAGCCGAAGCAGCGTCAGAAACTCTACTACACCTACTACTGCTACTACTATCTATAAAGTCACCACCATGCCGCCGGTTTCACGCAACACTCGCGTCCTGGGTCGGTGGCGCAGCAGCCCGTGGCTGGACAGTGCGGGGATGGGGGTGGGCCCGGCGGTGTCCGGGTCGCTGGGGTGGCTGTGGGGAGTCCTGTCGCGGGCCTGGAACACTCCCGCTCCCGCCGAGCCCGCTCCGCCCAGGCCCATCATCACCCTACCCGAGGCTGAAGGTTGGTTTTGTCCTTGTTATTTAGCACTCGGACCCGTGTCGTATGCCTCTTCTTGCAGCCCGAATCGTGCTATATCCAGAACCGTACCCAGACACGGTTCTGGATTGTCCACGCGTATCCATAACGTATACCTGGGGGCAAATCTACGTTCTTGGGGGCAAATCTTCGGGCATAGGACTAGATAGGCGCGGTTATGGATACCGTCCTTCCTACTCAATGGTCGGGAACCTTGTCCACTTGTTTAGGCATTGAAATCCCAGCCATACGCTGTAAGCTCTAAGAAGAGGGTTTCATTGAAAGCCCTAAGAGGTGTAAACAAGCGGTCGTGTGCCTAAGACCCCCTGGGCCTGCGTAACTGACACCTGTCAATGCTTTTGTGTCTGTTCGGCGGAAGGGAGCGGTGTCTTCAGGGTACTGTAATTCACTTGAGGTTCACAGTAGCAAAAGTTCACTGTCTGAGAAAAGTGGACATGTTCACGGGACTATATATTCACAGTGGTGACAGGTGCAGGAAAGAGAAGGTCCAGGAATTATTTTTTAACTGTAATGATAAGTTCACGGTACAGAAGTGACAGTGAAAACAGTGAACACAACAGTACATTTTAAAAAATAAGGAATTACAGTATTCTCCGAAACTTTTCGCGTGATGACTTCGCTGTATAGGGTTGGTTATATCTGCAATGTAACAATGTTCACCTTTTGGGTGTGATGTTTGATAAAAAACAATTCCCAGGTCCGTAAACAGGATCTAGGAATCATATTCAGGGTGTGTGGCGTTGTTCTATGGCACACCTTTGACAGTGCGCCACACCTATAGGCTCCTTTCCCAAAGTACAGCAATTGAATATGCGCTCGCTTAGCCCTCCAAGATCACGCTTGAACTCAAAGCGTTACTTCGAGATTTGAAGTTTGCAAATTATTGGCTGAAATTGTCTACGATTACTTAATAATGACGATCCATCGTTGCCGTAGCAGCAACTATAATTTCTACACCTTCCTGCCATCTTGGTTACATCCTGGAACGGAGATATTGTTTGTTTGTGTGTGTATGAATGTAGTAGTAGAGTGGCGGGAAGGGAGGGTGTTTTAACCTTTTCACTGGTATCTTAGTTTGACAGAAACTCTACTACGCCTACTACTACTAGCTCTGAAGTCGCCACCATGCCGGCGGTTCCAAGCAAATTCAGTAAAACTAACACTGTAGGTTATTATAGTACATATACAAGTACGTTCAATATTTTCAACATGGTTAACAATATATAATACTATAAGTTTAACGTGGTTTTCAGCATCAAGACATCAAGACAACAGCAGGAATCATTGTCTAGGGTAGGGTTGGGTATATATGTACTCTAGCAGTTTCGCTATTTGGGTGTGATGTTTGATGAATTTTCAGGTCAGTAGACAGGTTTCCGACAGCGTCCAGGGTGTGTCGTTCAATAGCACACCTCAAACACTAGGGGTCGTGTGGCGTAGCGGCAGAGTGCTCGACTCGGAACCAAGAGGTCCCGGGTTCGAGTCCTGACAAGCCACCGATCTTGTGCCCTTGGGAAAGGCACTTTACACGACTTTCCTCACTTCGATCAGGTGAAAATGTCTTGTATTGTCCCCTGTGTTGGTGGCGGCATCAATATAAGTTGACAAAAGAATTGAGTGTGCCGTCACTACGTCTTGTAACTACATGTTGGAATGTAAAAAAAATACGTATCAAGGTTACTCTCGTGATATTACTCCTTGTAGGAGAGGGGGAGGCATTGAATTTTCTGTCAGCTGACCCACATTTTCGCCACGTGTTGTCCACGGAAGGTCCGTCGGAAGTCGCGACCAACAGCCAGATTTTTGGACCGTGAACTCAAGTCTGAGAGCGAAGGACTCTAAACATAGGAGGGGCAGGAACTGTTTGTTTTTTTCATCTGTTCTTTTATCTGATTTTATCTTCATACCTGCCAAGCCCGGTAACCTATGATGCGTTCACATTCGTCGACATGTGATTCGATGTCGCAGTCCTTTTTAGAAAGTTGTGACAATGCAAAGCAACTTTTAGTTCTTCGCGGCAGTTTGGTTTGTTAGAATGACATTAACTGTTAAATTATGTCAAAACTACATCACAGAAACAAAAGCTTCTAGTTGTATGTGTCCTTCTCTATATGCTTTCCTTCTCTTCTGGGATGGGAGGTTTGACTCATGCTATCCATAGTTTTACAAATGCCTTGTAAACGCCCTTTTTTCCATTGTAAAAGTGGCTGCGAGAATATAAGTTGTACCTAACTTGAGTTCACAGTCACTTAGTCCATGTCCTTTTATTTGATATTCATTACTATGCTTCTGAATAAATAAAAAACACCCACAGGAAGCTTCAGACAGCTCTGCGTGGGCTTATACTTGCCAAGACAGTCAACTGCACTACGCCCAGACCTGTACCTGTTTACCTTGTCCTTGCTCAAACTACACAAATAAATCACTCGATGTTGTACTGACCTTTAGATCGCCTTCGTGACATCATCAACTGTGCAAATATACAACTGTAAATCTCGGCATAACTTTGGAATAACTTCAAGTTATTAAAGAGCTATTGTGAGGTGGGTGTGTCCCGGTGTAGTACATGACTTGTTCAAATATTGGCATTAGCGTGGTGTACCTAGCTGTTGTATGTGTACGTGTACAGTATATAGGATGAGAAAAGGTCAGGTTTGGTGTTGTTATTTGCATAGTGTTGCTCAAGAGGTTTGTTCCGAGATAAGGTGGGGTCGTGTGGCGTAACCGTAGAGAGTTCGGCTCAGACCCAAGAGGTCACGGGTTCGAATCCTGCCACCTATCTTGTGCCCTTGGGAAAGGCACTTTACACGACTTTCCTCACTTCACCACTCAGGTGTAAATGAGTACCTAGCTTCGGTTGGGGACGTTCCTCGGATAGGACATTAAATGGAGGTCCCGTGTTTGGTGAGAGCCACACCCCACGCACGTTAAAGATCCCACCACACTTATCGAAAAGAGTAGGGGACCTTCCCGGTGTTAGTGGTTTAAACCTTACAGTCCAGTCTTACGCAGCTTGTACTTACATGTACAAAACTGGTGTTACTCCTTAAAAAAAGGCGGTAAACTAGTTATCCGAAACAAGCAAAAGGTGGCAGGCTTTTATAACTGTTAATCGAGCGCCCCCACAGACCGGTAGAATTCATACCAACTTTTCATGGCACGGACGTAGTCTCCACCAGACTAACAGGCTGAAAAACAGTAAAATTCAGCCAAATACGGAGAATACTTATTAAATTGACCAGGGGAGTTTGGCCACATTCAAATACAAGCAAACACACCCACTCACCCACACACAAATTAACAAACAATACCTCGGCACCAGGGTGAAAATGGCAGCAAGGCTTAGAAATTATAGTTGCTGCTACGGCAACGAGGGATCATCATTATAAAGTAATCCTAGACAATTCCAGCCAATAAATTTGCAATTTTGAAATCTCGAAGTAACGCTTTGAGTTCAAGCGTAATTTTGGAGGGCTAAGTGAACGCATATTTAATTGCTGTACGTCGGGAAAGTCGCCACAATCGAATGAAGTCTCAAAGTCTCAAAGTTCATTTGCCGCCGGGAGATTGGCCACAATAGAATAGATGAACTTTCATGATAACACAATAAAATAGATTTGCTCGCACAATAAAGGGGGATAATAAACCCTGACCTAGAGCCGCTGTCCTGGCCAGTCCGACCATATTTTGCCGAAATCTTCTATCCTAACACCGTTAGGAAGGCCTGGTGGAGGCTGTGTAACGCAGTACAGATCTAGAAGGATTCTTTGAGTGGTCAGTGAGAGATGGGAGAGCTGACATGCAGGATTTTCTGACAAGGTGCAACTTGTGAATGTGTCGCGAGCTCGGCCATGTTTGTTCAAGACATTCCTACATGTTTGTTCGGTTGTTTGGTGGTCCCCCACGTGAAGGCCAGACGACCTTTAGCTTAAGACACGCGGGCGCGTTAAAGATTGCACTTGTACACATGGCCCACATGTAGGCCTGTTTGCTTGTCGGTATCGTCAGTAGCGGACCCAGAGATCCAGTCAGCAACTCACGCCTTGTTTGCTTCTCAGACGACGTTTTTCCAAACATCGACGTTCGAAGCTCGTCAAACTTCGTTCACTACCTGACCGACAAAAACCCGTAGGCAGAGCTACGCCTCTTTTGTTCCTGTTTACACATATCTGACGTGTTTTCTGATTTATTAAGTCTGTGTAAAGTTTGCCGAGGCCCACCACATACAACGTACATATAGAGCGGTTGGCCGGGTGTACGTATACCTACCACAACATGAGCCACAACACCTACATCCGCGGGCGCCGGGCCCGGAGCCCCTTACCCTCACCCTCGGGGAACGGTCAGCGCTCCCCCCGCCGGTTCGCTCCGCACGGCTGGCCCTTCCGCGACGACGGCTCGGACGACGAGTGGGACGGGGGGTTCGGAGGGTTTCACCACCTGTCGGTCAGCGTCGCAGAGATCATCGAAGGCAACAGGGGGAGGGGATGGGGGTGGCCGAACGGAAGTCCCTCGGGGTGGCATCACGTCGGCACCCGCCCCAGGCCCTGGTGGGAGTCGCTCGGGCCGGTTGGGGATACCGGGCGCTGGCCTGTCCGCCCCGGGGCGGGGACTCGTCCTCTCCCGGATCCAGACCGCCCAAGCCACGGTCGGCCAGTCCTCGAGGATGCAGGTTGGTGCCCCCTATGCATCGTACATCTTGTGGACATAACGACATTTCTAGTGACTGTTGGACGATATAATATGAAAGACCTTGTTGGTTTTCTTAATCTTTTCTTTGATATCTGACAGCATTTCTTGAGTAGGTCTTGATGTACGCCCACATGTTTGTCTACCACTTTCTGGTATATTTGCAGGGAATGTGCACCTGTAGCTTGCTAAGCTTGGTACTGTACGTGTGACATCAAATGGTAAAGGAACCCTTATAACAACAGTGCATGTGTACGCGCACAGAATTCCCTTTAAAACTGAGTATTTGCTTTTCAAAGGCTCAAAACACCAAGGTGTCAAACTGGGCGTTCCCCGCAAGGATGTTGCCACGCCCCCTCACCAACATAGTTTACCTATAGGTGACCCCATGCTAGCCTCCGTAGCAGGCTTATAGAACTGGGGGTTTGGTGGTCTTCGGCTGTTTTCTGATTAGCCCGGTTCTGAAAAAAACGGGGGGAATTCAACCAGGCCGGCTATTTTGTCTATATGCAATCAGAAAATATCACATAAAAGCTCCCAAAGACCCTGAAGACCCCCCCAAAACCCCCAGTTATGTATGGAGGCTAACCAATACCGGATATGTTGGCATTTCCTTTACAATACGGACGGAGCAACCGCTATGCCATGAAATGTCTTCATGCAGAGCTTTGTATTGTATCTGTATTCCTGTTTTTTTTGTGAATTGAAGACAGAAAACAGCCCTACTTCCTAAGGAAATACGTAGGAACAAGTGTGTTTTGCAGTGAAGAACCAGCGACTTGAAATCTAGGTCGACAGAATGTACATTTGATGCGCAAATATTTTGCTAACAAATATGTAGAGCGTCGTGCTACATTCGGACAGAGTCCCACAGACAGGATAGTAGAGTAGACGTAACAAGGCCAGACGTTATGCTTGAGAGCTGATACGAAGAAAAAGTAAATTAAACGGTCAGGCATCTTGCGGTGCCGCCCGTTTTGTAAACTTAAAGCCTCGTCGATCAAGAGGTATCACAGGACTATTCCATTTTATGCTGTAGGGGGGTTGAAATCTCAAATTTTGTGTTGTTTTCGGTGATCTATATTTTCTGGTTCTTCAACTTCTTGGCACCAAGTTTTACCAAACATCAGGTTGACTTTGCTACGAGAAACTGGTTTTGCACCAAATTTTCAGTGTATCTATATATTCGCTCTAAACGCAACAAAAATGACGATTTTGATGCTCCTATAGCTACCAAAGAATAATTTCTTCGCGTTTAGATGTGATCAGCATTTCAATAGACTGCAGTACCGCCATGTATTGGTATTTTAGGAGTAAAAAAAATTAGGTTCATGGTCATGAAAAATAGCGAAAGGAATTTCATTTCCTTGGATCGGATTGTGGTTCGGGGAAAAAGCAAATGCTTTACGGTCTGGTGGCGAATAGGCAGTCCACTTGACGCGGACTCTCGCTTTTAACCGTCCTTATTACCTTCGCCAAGAAGGTTATGTTTTCAGTAGCGTTTGTGTGTGTGTTTGTGTGTGGTTTAGCAAGATAACTCGAGAAGCAGGGAATGGATTGGAATGAAACTTAGTAGGTGGGTAGGTCTTCATGAGACCTAGAAATGATTAGATTTTGGGCCCCCTGGCGGCTTTCCTAGGTACTGCAGCAGAACTTCCGGTTTTGATATCTCATGTTCTGGACATGCTAGGGTCACGAATTTTGGTTGGTAGATAGCTCTTGGGGTAGGGAAGAAGTGACATGAGTTTGGGTCCCCTAGCGCCTTGTTCTGGAACTGCAGGAGCATTTGTTGAAAAAAATTTGAAGGACGATAACTCAAGAACCGGTTGACGTATTGTCGTGATTTTTGGTATGTAGGTACTTGAAGTGATGCTTGTTAAGTTGTATTATGATTTATTAGCGAAAAAAGTCTCAACTGGAAGGAATGTGGCAGAACGATGTGTACTAAGTTCGCGCGATTGACCGGACCGGTATTTGTCCTCGACTTGTTCTGTACTGGTCGACCTCGCAGTCAATGTTTGCGTTCACCAGCAGTGGAGCAAGGATACGGACGAGGGGGGCTTGAGGTGAACCATATAAAGGCCACACCAATTTAATTTGTTGCTTCTCGGATCGCCCTGTCCATTTTTTTCTGATTTTCAAAAAAAAGTAACTGCAAAATGCTCAATGAAAGACATATTTTGGCCCCAACAGTGGAAGAAAGACCTCTTCTTCCTAGTTCTTAACTTTTTCAATGTAACAATGCAACTTTGTTTCATTAAAACTTCAAAATCTATTGTTTTAATTATAAACCAGTCTGGTATGTTCACTTCATGGCTCATATTGTAACATTTCCGGCTATCATGGGGTGCCTTTGCCTTTTTTTCGCCCTGTCGCTCCTGATTTTTTTCTGAGAAAATCCGAGAAACAACAAATTGTGGCCTATAAGATGTTCACTTGCGTCCCCTCCACCACTTCCTTTCGTCAATCAGGGTTAGATTTCAGGTGGTCTGTTTTTGTCTTTTATGTCGATGTCATGGGTATGATGGTGAAAGGAAATAGTTAAGTGGGTTGACGTTCTAGTTCATGGAAGAGCAGCATACCAGGACAGACCCCCCCCCCCAAACATTGCTGTTACGCCTTAAGGGGGGGGATACTTCGTCTGGAAGCTAGACCATTGTGGGATCCCCAATTCCTACGGTGCTGGGAGAGTTGCGAGGTTTTTTACGAGGCAGGTTTCAAATAGTTCGCAGGTTTCAAATAGATAGGCTGACTAGAAAGATCTAGCCGGTCAGAAGAGGTCTATGCAGTAGCATGCTAGCACAAGGGGGTGCTCCAAAAAATTAATGTGGAGTTTTTCTCACCCCAGTTTCAACTTCAGCAATTTATGAAAACCTACAAAAGTTCCAGTCCAGAGTGACCCAAACCCTTCCCGTTCCAATCGAGAATGGCTCAAACACTAACCTAGTTCTAACCTAGATAATTCAATCCCAGTACTCCCTCCAAATTTATAATACTACTACCCATGCCACAACTTCAATCCACCTAGCCAAGTTCTGGCCCGTCTACGGTCGCCATCTTGGGGAAGTGTGGCTCCCACTTTCCAAGAACTCCCGGGAAGTCACGAACATGTCGCGGACATTCGGAATTGAAGTTCGGTCGCTCGGGAATAGCGACGACTGGAAAGGCGACGACCGTTCTGAGAAAAGGCGACGACCGTTCGGAAAGGCGACGACCGTTCGAAAAGGCGAGCACCGTTTACGAGACGGAAATTTACGGGGGCGATAGCACATCCTTAATCAAAGCCTGCAGCACATGTGAGGATTGGTAACCAGCCCACTTAGGCTTAGTATAAAACGAGGTAAAAGAAATCTCTAATCGTCCGTGTCGGTCTGGGACCACCTTAATTGTCATACAAGGACAACGCCCACACGGGAAACGTGTCTTGAATGCCCCGCCCACCCGTTTCCGCGATCCCCTTGATCTGAATTTTCACGGACCGTGCACTGTGAGAATGCCGTCCTTCGAGTTGTACTAGTGGAACGGTGGGCTTGGCACTAGCAAGGGCCTCCTTGGGGGACAAACTTTCCCAGTACTGCCGGTAGTATTCCCGCCACGTTTGGAGCGACGTCTGGCTCTTCTGTGACTGAGATCTATTGTTCCCAACTCTTTGGCAAACACTTGGGATAGGTTCAGCCCTCATACTACAGCTGCCTTTGACCAAGAAGCGCCTTGCTTTGACCAAAGCGTCTACGATAAACCGTGACTCAAGAGAAACGTCAAGATGTACAACAGAGGGTACACGCGCTATTCCTTCGCGTATGGCGGGAACAACGGCCGCTCGCCTTCCGTGTACTCATCGGTAGAGAGAAGCGGGTGGCGCCCGGGGAGTCGGTTTAGCACGGGCGGCGGCTCTACCCTCTATTCCAACGGGTACGACTACCCCGACGGCGGCGGCGTGTCCTCGTGGAGTCGCCCCGGCGGCAGGACGTCGAGCTCGACCACCTCCGTCGGGAGGTTTCACTTCAACGGGCCGAGGGCGACCAGCTCGGCGGGCGGCTCGGGCTCGTACTACAAGCCGTCCGGAGGTTCCGGGTTCAACTGGTGGGGCACGTCCACCAACACCGGGCGGAGGCCACAGCGGCCAGGGAACAGCTTTGAACTCAAACCCGTATCAGGTATGAAGCTTTTTCAATGGCTAAATTTTAAGATTGACAACGCCACTGGCTACGTGAATGGAGCGGCGAACAGGTTGCAGACCTCGAAAACACCTGTCACTAGTGTCAGTCCCCGATAAATCATGCTGACTGAGACAAGGTTGCTTCGTTTTTTCTTTATTCCTTGTCTGTTACTAACTTAAAATGCATACTAAAATAGTGAGTAGATTTCAGAGATAAGCAAGGAATTTCCCATTTGAAGGCGTATGAAGAACTCTGAAAGGTTTGGAAGAAGTTCATAAACAAGCAACTGCCAAGCTTTTGAATTCAGATCTGAGTGGCACTCCCATTTTTTTTTTCAGAGTGCACGCAGAAGCCATTTTAAACTAATTTGTTCAGACACTTAAGGTTTAAAATCTCATTATCTACGCAGAGATACCATCTGCACAATCTCTCCACATCGTGTGACATACATGTCTGACTACGCCCTGCGGACAAAAGATTAACACACACCCTTGTGGCGAAAATCACCATATCCTCGAAGGACCCTGGACTATTAGACATAGCAGGAAGAGTAGTATGTATGCATATCTGCATGTGCTCGTAAAAGGTGGCACTGTGTGCATAACTAGTTCTGGATTTTTTTTAGCTTTTTGAGAAAGGGATTTCCATTTTCGAACACTACTAAGCGTACCAGTAAGCGTAGTTTGTACTAAGGTAATCTGGATCAACCCCGTGCGTCTAGACAAATCCAGATTCGAATTTGCGATTCTTAGTATGAACGGGGTCATGGCTGTTGCTGCCCCCTGACAGAAGCAACACACCGTAGCCAAATTTTTACTCTCAACTCACACATCTTTAGTGATATTCTCTTTAAACCACGTTTTGAGTGTGTTATAGTTGTAATTTCTAATCTCTCTCGTGTGTAAGACTGAAAACAGTGTGAATGTTTTCCTCCTTACCCCGTCGGAGCCTACCTTGTCTACTATAACCTTGTTTAGAATGCAGCACACGGTTGTTAGGATGTTTCAAAGCCATGTTTATAGGGGGTGGTCACGGCGAGTGACAATGAACCCAGTGTGGAAGGTCGCTCACTTTGCTGCATGTCAGATTATATCCTTCAGCCTCCTGCTAGCCTCCGTAGCAGGCTTATAGAACTGGGGGTTTGTTTGGTGGTCTTAGGCTGTTTTTTATCAGCCCAGTTGTAAAAACGGGGGTAATTCAACCAGGCCGGCTATGTTGTCTATATGCAATCAGAAAATAGCACATAAAAGACCCTGAAGACCCCCAAAACCCCCAGTTTTTGGGCATGCTATGGAGGCTACAGTTTTGCATTCAGAAGCTGTGTTTTTTTCGTGAGGTTATCCGTTTGTTGGAATTCAAGAGGAGAGTAACACATAGTGGATCTCTATGCGCTGCACGTTCTTGGATATAGATGAGGTTTTTGCTCACAGCATGCCTATAACCTCCTTGCTCACAGTAGCTTCCAGACTCTCTGACCCGTATCGAGGAAACGCTTTGGAAATGACTGTCATACCAAGGAGGTATTGTATTGAACCTCCTTGGCCATACTTAAGTTTTCGCCTTAGGCAATTTTTACGCATCGCTGAAGCAAGATCATTCATTGCCTTTTCACAATCGAGAATTCAAACCATCTTCTGTTGCATGTTTACAGACATATGTAGTCTGTTATGTGACATGACTACAACTGTTTGCGTGGCTGTGTACAGAAGCCAGTCTTGACATGGCATGCACGATGTGATTCAATTGCGATACTTGGGAAGAGAGTAATGGAGAATACCGCTAGGTGGCGTCCGTGTATGGCCACATGTTTCTTTCGCTTGATCATGACAAATGAAGGATCGATTAAGTCCAAATATCAAGAACAATGAAAACGTTTTGAGACTGTAATGATTTATTTCATATCCTTCGTACCGTACGTACAGTACAGTAATGTAAAATTGTACTCTTTCTCCCAGTAAATGAGTCCATATTCTGGCTTTGACAAAAAGTGTATCTATGGAAAACTGTATCCTACAATATCAAGCTCACTCGATGAAAATATATCTGGTATGGACTGCCTTAAAAATAGGAAAGCTGTAAAAGACACGCCTCGTGGATCATAAGTTAAGAAACCTATAATTACTAAGGTTTTATGAAGACTTCACGGTGTAGGAATACAATATCTTGGTGAGAGAAGTTGCGTGAGTCTACATTGTTAACTCGAAGTTGGATTTACATATTGGTTAATTCGTAGTTGGAGTAAAAGCACGGAGCACGACCCTGTACTTATTCTTCATACCTTCCCAGTATTATTATCCGTCGTGCTTTCAACAAGACACAAAAGATAGGCTATTAGGCTTTGTGGCAAGCTGTTATTTCGAAACCCTGAAGGCTTTTAAAGGCTTTGCCTATCCGTTTTAAGTAATTATGGGCTGTTGTGTTGTGATAACTGCAATGACAAGCCAGAGCAACACCCCTGGATATCATATGGTAGTTGTGAGTAGATTTTTCACGTCGTACGTAAACCTGTACTTGCAGGGTGCAATTTTCTTCTCTTTTTAGAAATATTTCTGTGTGAGGACAATTAAAGGAGGGACGCTGTGTATCATATGCTAATTAAATACATATATATATATAGAGAGAGATTTTTCATATAACACCTTTGTTTGCAAGGTGCAGACATCTGGGGTTTTTAGACACATTTTAGTGTAATTTTCATATCAAATGGGAGTAAATCAGACCTGTCCAGGCGAAAGTTGCTTTACCACATTCCTGTCATTTTATCAGCCGGACACTGACGATGTCCAAACTTCTATACGAGTAGCATTTTAGTTATTTTTTGCCGTACAAAATGCTGTGTACCTTCACCGTGTAGCTAGACGTTTGACTTGTTTGTGACTTGGTCGGGGAGTCGGCCTCTCCCTTGCCGGGCTGTGCAGGGGCCGAGCTCCGGTAGAATGGACGACCTGTTCAGCCTGTGCCGCTCGGGGCCTGACGTGGAGGTGGTGGGAGGGGGAGGCTTCAACACCGTCACGGAAGGCCGTTTTCCGGGGGAGATTCCGGTTCTCGTTCCGGATAGCGACGATAGTAAGTCGGTCGGTGACTTGGTCTCAAGTCACGGCATGCCTTGTCTTGGTCTTGAGTCTTTGAAAATTTCTTGTTTTTCCTGTATGCAACCATGTGGTACAAAATGGTTGCATACGACGGGAGTGTGAGCACGTTTTGCCTGAAGCAAGGTTGCATGCAATTAGTAGCCGTGCGCTAGGGGTCAACCTAGCCTCCTGTGCAGGCTCCGGGGCGGGTGGGAATTTTGATACAGCGTTTTGAAGAGTTTTTAACGCGTTATTCCGTGGGCGGAATGGAACCTTCTCTCGGCGGCTGGCTGTAGGATGGCCGGCTATTAAAAAGACGCGTTTAAAACTCTTCAAAACGCTGTATCAAAATTCCCACCCGCCCCGGAGCTTGCACAGGAGGCTAGGTCAACAAGATGGTATTTTGGCGACTGCTAAGGGGCGAAGACTTCGTCTTCTTCCTCAAATCTTATCCATTTTCCTTTCTCAGCGAAGCTTCAATCTCTTGTGACATCCACGTGAGGTATAACAAAGGAAGATTTTAGAATGTAGCTCCACCCCCGTGAGTGTGTTCAATGGGTACAACCCTTAAATTTACTGAGAAAAGAAATACGACACTCTAAGCGTCACGGCCAGAAATGGTCCAAACATACTAAAAAGAAAGTGGTGTTTACGTTACTCGGGTCATTGCCTCGACTCTCGGGCCATTATTATCATGCTGGTGGTCCTCTTAAACGAGTGGTTATGAATTAAAGAATTGGCTTCAATCATTTTCCAATCTAATGAAATTTTTCACGCACCATAAACTCTATTATTATTAAAGAGGCGCCCTATTTGATAACTAACCCTACATATCGTTGAAGAGATTCATTTGTCACGTATAGATACGGTTACTAGAGAATTCTTTTAGCAGTGACAAGTTTTTGAAGGGTATTAAGGATACTGACCTCCAAATTTTCAATGGCTATCAGTCCATCTTGTTCACGGAACAGAAGCCTAGTCTCGAACTTAAAATTTGGAGGTTAGTCTTCTTATCCTTCAAAAACTTGTCACTGCTGAAAGAATTCTCTGGTATCTAACCCTATACAGCTTTCCATACACGCACACCCTAGTGAGGCCAACCTTCGTGTTTGTTGCTACCGTTGTCATGTCGATGATTGATTGGCAATTACACCGTCAATTGTTGTCATATTAGATGTGAACACAGAGAGACGTGCGTGTTCATAGTGACAAGCCAAAGGCAAAGACAATATGGAGGGTGGTGGCGGTTTTTAACCTTCCGTGGCTTCACGTGTTTGCTTCTTCGCTGAAGCGCGGTGGAATTTAGCACTTGAAAACGAGTGCAGAGTCAAGATTCAGCTCTGGAATTCCAGTTCAGCACTGGAAAAAAAGCCGTTCAGCACTAGAATTCCTGTGCGGAGTTTCCTTCCGCACAGGGCCCCGAGTGCCGACGCCACCTTCCCCGCGAGTTCGGCACTGGGTGGCCAGTGAGGAACCCGTTACTTCGGTACCCTTGCGTCAACGTTGAGCGTGTTTTTAGTCAGACGAAACCCGGAAGGGGCACGTCCGAGCCAGGCAACATGGGCACGGGGAGTTCGACGGCAAGGCGTCGGGGAAGCTCCGCCGCTGCCTCCCGGTCGACTCCCGCTATCACAGACGCTGGGCGTCATTATGTCATCGACTGGAGGTTAATTACTGACGATTACTTAATTCAAGGTGTGCGAGCCCACTTTTAACCTTAGACGACAGGGTCTTTTTCTTCTTCGTCTACAGTTACCTCTGGTTGTATACTGACAATGTTATCGCTGTAATTTAAGTCTTTGCCCGTGGACATGAAATTGCTGGCACGATAGAAAACTGTTTTACATGGCTAGTCGTGCTATATATGTACAATAGAGTCAGAAACAGTGTCTTCTAGCCTGCTAAGCGTCATAAGGTAGCTGTTTATACATGCCTTGCAGCGGCGTTTTGTTTATGAGCCACCTTGCCTTGGTCGCCATAGCGCTATCTTTTTGTTTTGACCTGCGCGGTCATGTCAAACGACCCTGAATAATCTACACAGACAAGTGTTTCTATTGTATGGTACCCAATTATTTCTATTGTATGGTACCCATTTAAGGCCTGCCCTTAGGGGAACGTACTATGTTGATCTATCAATATTATCTGCACGGGATATCGCTGCAGACGCAATTGAGGGGTAAAGACTTCGCTAGAGTTATAACTACCCTGGCTAGAGTAAGGAACACGCAATATTTTGACAATTTGTAAGCTTTTGTTCTGTGCAGTCGGTGTGATCTTCGGCTAGATTGTCCTGTTTTTTTATTGTCAAGGCATGATATGTCGGTTGGGGAACGGTCGGGGGGAAAGTCGTCGAAAGGTTCTGAATGTGTGACTGAAGCTTAACCCTTGCACAACAATTGTTGTTTTGCACATACAAGTACCATCTATATACTAGTAACACCCTGTATAGGTACGATTTGGCGGTGTTTCTAGTGCAACGCATCACACCGCAGTAATGCGGAAGTAACTATGCCACTGCAGGGCAAAAAAATTGGGTGTCTATGATCTAATTAAGACATGAAATTATTGAAAAATATTGTGCCAGGAATGCCAGCAGGACAATAAGGGGAAATTCTGTACGCTACAGAATCCAATGGAATACCTCCACCCCACCTACCACTAGCCCACATAGCTTAGGCCACGTTGATTTGATTGTATGGATGACATCCTCTGGGAACCCCAAAACTGATGCGAGCGTGCGAATAAAAAAGTTTTGCAAAAAAAAAAGTGATTTCCCTATGAAATCTACGTGGTCATGAAGGTTGAACAAATGACACAGAGTATGGTATGGCGAATAATTTACTCTTCAAATTCATTTCTTTACATTTTCGTCCTTTTCGTTTGACTTTGGCATCCTATGACATTGGTATCGTTTTCAATTTTTTTCAACTTCTGGCTCATTTTGCAACTCTTTTGTACGATTTTCAGTATGGTTGAAAACTTTTTTTTGGAAACCGCTTAAAATTCATGCGCGCGCGGATGTCATCCTTATAATCAACATGGCCTTAGCTTCATATATACCAGGCCAAAGCTGAGTGTCACGGAAAACAAGGCTTAGACTGTTCTCTCTTTATTCCAGATGGGCCTCTTAAACTGACCAACATCGACTTTCTGACTGCGGAGAACGGCCGTGAGCACCACACGGATGAGTTTGAGGAACATAACGTGGTCCGGCGCGGACAGCCCTTCTCTGTGGAGCTGCATTTCGAGAAGAAGTATGACGAGGGAGAGGACACGCTGCAAGTGGAACTACACTTTGGTGAGTATAAGAAACTTTGAACAGTTATCCAATCTAAATTATTACACAAATTTTCCCCCGAATCACTGTCTTCCACAGCTTCCTAGTTGCATTCAGGTTTTTTGGCGACGCCTCAGGGGGAGCCTAATGGTACGGTATTATGTGCAGTTTGCAAGCATTCTAGGAATTGTACAGGAATTTTATCCACAGGCATGGAATGTCCTCAGGAATGTCTCACGGCTCTGGAATTTTGCTGACACACATCTATGCCCACATTCCTGGAAACCCTTGGGTTCACTATACACTCAGGGGAGGGTAGGAGTGATCTACTGAACTACACTGCATCTGTCTAGACTTAACAGGTACCAACGCTTCCTCAAAATCATGACATCATGGCAGTGCCATGCAAACAATGACCCTAACAACAACCACCGTCGCCATGGCAATGTATGCTTTCAATGCCAGTCTTGTTTTCGCGTGTGACGTGAGCAAATCTGTCAAAGTACGTAGGTCGAAAGTCGATATCGTCCCCCGTTAAGTTTGAGAGAAGGTCGGTACGCCCTGGTGTAAAAATGTTTATTATAACAAAAATCTGTGCGCTTCAGTCTTGTTTATTTTACAGAAGCTTTCTTTACAGATCTCGCGGGTCTATCTAGGATGTACCGTACTACTGTTACGTTTCGCATCTCCTCATATTTTCTTATGTTCTTTTTCTATTAGGGGACAACCCTCTACCGAACAAGGGCACGCTGCAGCGTATGCCGGTTGGAAAGTCCCTGGAGAAAGGAAAATGGAGCGCTGCCCTGGAGAGCTCGGAAGGGGGATATGCTAAGGTTTTTTTTTACAATTCCGTCATTATTCTTGTTTTGTTTGTGTAGTTGGGACAGGAAAGGTAACTTTCGCGATTCGCTTTTTTTTTTCATTGCAATGGTTTCCTAAATCTTTTTCTAATAAAACGTAAGCGCATTACGAAGAGGAATGGTTAACATAGATCTGATAAAAGCTCTGCAAATTCCAGATTTATAGGAAAGGACGGTCATTCATTGGGACAACACATCGAAATTAGTTCAATGGTAAACAAGACTGGCAATAGCAAAACATACATTGCCATGGCGACGGTGGTTGCTGTTAGGGTTATTGTTTGCATTTCATGATTTTGAGGAAGAGTTGGTACCTGTTAAGTCTAGACAGATACTGTGCACTCCTCCCCTGAGTGTATAGTGAACGAACCCCGGTCACATAGGGCCATCCGGGGCAGAGAGGTCTTCCCAAGGGTTCCAGGGTTGTGGGCATAGATGTGGGTCAGAGACATGCCTGTGGACGTTCCATTCCTGTGGACAAAATGCCTGTACCATTCCTAGAATTCTTGCAAACTGCACGCAATACTGTACCATTAGTCTCCTCCCTGAGACGTCGCCAAAAAAACAACACAATGTCTTCTTCGGCAGGTGAAAATTACCACGCCCCCTGACGCCATCGTGGGCAAGTTTCACGTGGTCATCGAGACGACGTCAGACGGCAAGACGTTCCGCAGCAGGAAGACGGACGACAACACCGTGGTCATTCTCTTCAACCCATGGGTCAAGGGTAAGGAACTAAAATATGAACTAGAGAAGTAACATTTGCAAAGCAAATGCATAATGGTCTGCTCTGATATTTCTTACTCAAACACATTCACATACATGTACTACTAGTATATGGTGACAGGAGCAGAGCAGACGATAAAATTGCAACATTATGTAACCCAACACCAGTCACCATGGTGACAGACGTCAACAAATCATGTCATTGGTCAGGCCATAGGTCACTGTTTGGAGAAGAAGAAGAGGAAGAAACTGAGTAAAAACAATATGTTTTCCTTCGGTAAACATAATGAATTTTATTTATTCACAAGAAAACACTAACTCAAACAACTGGATAGCTTGAGTCTTGAGTAACTCTTGTCTATCTCATTACTTGGACGTCTAACCTTCACCGACGAAGATACAAAGAGCCAGAATTATAAGGAGAGATAGATAAATAATATACATGCAAACAATACTGTTACTACCATGATTTAATATGTGGATTCGGCTTCTCACTTTTTTTAATGATGAAAATACAACAAATGGTCTTATGATCTAAATGCGTATGAAATGTGAATTTGTCCTTATTGCTGACGTGTATAAAATGCTCTTGCAATATCATTGATGATATCTGGTCACACTCAACATATTAGATGCAATGCCATCTTACCTTTTTGTAGTTCAAACGTGATTGTTTCATGAGTCTTCCGTATTTTGCAGAGGATATGACGTACATTGACGATGAAGCCCAGCTAGACGAGTACGTTCTGAACGAGCATGGCTACCAGTACTACGGTACCAGCAGACGGATCGGCCAGCGTCCATGGAACTTCGGACAGGTCGGTTAGAACTTTGACATCTCAGGCTTATTTACCTCATACCACGGAGGAAGTAATTTTTGTACCCCCATGCTTAAAATAACTAGGAGGCTAAATATATTTGTTCAAATCCTTGCTTGAGCAGCCTTATTTGTTTGAGGAACATGCATCCTACAACCACGATCAACCAAGGAAGTGAGCGCATGTCATGTGTCACTTCAAATTCCTTGTGGTACAGACTAACAAGACCCCCTCTAACAAGCAAGGGTGCCCCGATACTACTAGTGTGTCTCGTTTCTATTTGGGCCTTCGAGCACAAAATCCATTTCTACACCCCTCCTCTGCTAGTAGAGAGGCACACAGCTTGTATAACGTAGCCACAAATAGTCCACTTGTCACGATCTGTTAACTCCATGCTCATATACACGATGTACCTTTCCTGACAAGTTCTGTAGAAGCCCTTGGTTAGGGTCCGGTCACGGTCAGCTCTCTTTTTCTCCTGATGCTAGTGCATTTACTCTGCCATTTTCGTTCTAATACAGACTAGTAAATATACGACACATTTTCTTCTTCCGTTCTTCATCAGTTTGAGCCCAAGATTCTGGATGTGTGCCTGCGGCTGCTGGACAGGTCAAAGATGAAAGCCGAGTCGCGAGGAGACCCTGTTCAAGTCAGCAGAATCGTCTCGAAGATGGTGAGACCATATTCCTTCTTATAAGAGGTTTTTTGTATGCCAGGTTCCATAACTATGCCTATCTACGCCAAAAAGCAGTTAATCAAGCAACTGGATATGATTTTGGAAGCGGTCAGACGTTTCAGCTAGTATCCACTAGCTTTCGTCAGTGACTGAGAGACCAGAGGAGTTGCTTGAGTAACTGCTTTTGGGCGTAACTTATTACCTAGATCTCTTACCTTCATCGATGTATGCCTATCTAGTCCTTTGCCTGAATAGGTTAGTGTTAGGATCAGGCACGGTTTAGGATAGTTTTCGCGTATCCAAGAGCGTAGATTTGCGCCAGGCACGGTTCTGGATACTCGTGGACTATCTAGAAACGTGCCTCTGAGAATAGTTCTAGATAGAAGAACTTTATTGCACGACAATTGCATATGGTAAAATGTATGGCAAACTACATAAAGAGAGTAACAACAATGAAATAAATGTGTTGAATAAGACCTAATGTCGAATAAAACCTAACATATTTTAATTACACAAAAAATAAGGGCTAGCACAAGTCATTGATAAAAATAAAAGTGTTTCAATCGAGTGGGCTAATCACAAGTTTCGGTATTTTTTTCTTATAACAAAGCAGTCCTCTATATATATCTAACCCTGCGTTGTGGGAACCATTACATGTAAAGATATAGTCAAATCTGTTTCCAACATCGAGACTATTGAATTCGAAAAATGTAAATAGCTTGTTACGTAAACACAATACTAGTATTTGGTACATTCCATAACAAAGTGAAATTCATTTTCTATATGCTTATGGACAAAATGGATGTAGATAAAGTACAGTTATGAACACACCAAATACTTTGATCGTTAATTGCATTAATTGAGTAAATAACTATGCTTTTGTCTAGGTGAACTCCTCTGATGATGGAGGTGTGTTGACCGGAAACTGGTCCGGGAACTACGCCGGCGGGAGGTCGCCCACTGCCTGGAACGGCAGTGTAGAGATCCTGCGCCAGTACTATGAGCGGAACCGCCCCGTGTGCTACGGGCAGTGCTGGGTCTTCTCCGGCGTCATGACAACAGGTAGGACATGTGCAAACAAGAGCTCAGAGATTTTATACCTTCGTGAAGTATTTGTAACGTTTGTTGTTCTATATTTTGTCTCCTTCATTATGAAAATAAGGGTATACCTAGCACAATATTTATTTCAATTAATGGTGTTCTCTACTTAAATTACATATATCATGTGTGAAAGTCCTATCCTTTGGCAGAATTCCATTTTACCATTTCACCATTAATTCTGCGAATGTTATAAAGTTCAAGAAGTAAAAAACATAGCAACTGCTTCCCATCCATACGATTACGGCAATCAAGAAGTGAAGCAGCTAGAGGTTTGAATCATGAAAACTAACGTGTCTCTAACGAAACAAGTACATCACACTGTTCTTCTTCTCAGTAAAACGTTGAACTTTATTCCAACACACAATTTACAGACAGATAAATTTTCAGCGACCACTGTCGCCTTCAGGATATATAATAAATGACCAATCACTTCACAACGTGATCTCGCGAGAGTTGGTTACAAACACGTGACCTTATTCACCCGAGACGTTACTGATACGTGACGTGAGCAATTGTGGTCGCTGATAATTTATCTCTCTGTATAATTCTGTGTTGGAATAAAGTTCAACGTTTTACTATGATTACTACCAACACAGATGAACTTTCATTATTTTCTTTTTATCCTTACTCCTCAGTCCTCCGATGTCTCGGGATTCCTGCCCGCAGCGTCACCAACTTTGACTCTGCGCATGACACTGACGTCAGCATGACCATAGATAACTACATGGACGAGAACCTGAGAAACATCGACGGAGGCGACTCTGTCTGGTAGGCGCATTTTGCTAAAAAAAAAACTTTACCAGATGATGACGATGATAATTTGATACATAACTGTGGTCCTGTGTATATGGTCGCGCGTGCGAGACCAAACAATTAAGATGTCATCATCAACATCATTGAGATGTAACGTTATTTTTGTCAAACGTAGGAACTTCCACGTGTGGAACGAGGCGTGGATGGCCCGGCCCGACCTACCGGAGGGGTATGGAGGCTGGCAGGCAGTAGACGCTACTCCACAGGAAACTAGCGATGGTGAGCCTACAGCCCTACACACACAGTTTTTTTCCAAGTGATGGTTTGACGAACAGTACAGCTGGTGTGTTACGCAGCATGGTAGTTATGTCGGCTATACAGATTCAGATACACAAAAGCTCACTGACCAAAACTCGGCAACTTATTAACGGACTGTATCTTTTATGACTGTTGCGTGTTTTTATTGTTGAAAATTATGTTAAAATGATTCTGGTATTTTCAGGCGTGTACTGCTGCGGACCCTGCCCCATCTCTGCAGTGAAAAACGGGCACGTCTACTTGCCGTACGACACCAAGTTCGTCTTCGCCGAAGTGAACGCCGACAAGGTCTACTGGCTGGTACGACAGTAACATTCACACTCGGATTCTCTTACTTATTTACTCCAAAACGGATATGCCATTGAAATTTTAAGAAAACATGCCTTTAACTATAGCTATCTAAACTTAAAACATATAGATAGTTATCTACGAGGTTATACACTGTTCATATTATCTTCATATAGCGTTATAAACTTTTCATATCCTTCCCAAGATGAGTGTTCTCTTACGTATTCCAAGCTACACTTACCATTTGTTTCTGGTGCATTTCAAAGATAACCAGCATCAAATTATAGTAAATCACAGACCTGGTGGAGCATTACAAATATCTAAACGACAAGATAACCGTGTTCACACATACATGTTTACTACCTATTCACGAGAGATTATGTAAATATTGCCCAATGAATGCAGTGGAAAATGAAACACATTTTGTTAGCCAGTCCTCAATATGAGACCGACAGAAACAGATTATTTCAGACAGTTACAACAATTTTATCATCCTTTCATTATTTAGAAGATCACCAAAAGACTACGTTTCTATTAAGATCACAAAACTCACACATTATCCAGAATATGGCACTATTCATTATCCACTGCCTTCAAAGAAGAAGTCGAACCCCATAATAGCTAGCGTAGTAGTAGAAGTATAAGTTTTTCCAGACAGTTGTTGTCGGTCTTCTATTATTGTATTGCTCTGAGTAGTATCCTTGATTGTAAAAGCAATTACCCTTCGGACATGATTTTGCAAAAATGAAGTTATACACATTATAACTCCAGGTGGACAGGCGTAAGAACCTGCGGAAGCTGAGGGTCGCCAAAAACGCGATCGGTGCCAAGATGAGCACCAAGGCTGTCGGCTCCAACGCCAGGGAAGACCTCACGGAAAACTACAAATATACTGAAGGTCATTGTCAAGTCATCATTGAGCCATTATATTACTAACCACTAGGCCAGTACAGTGTAGTTTTTCGGCGTTCTTCTAAGTGTGTATGCACCTCATCTCGAAGATTTTTGGTGACAGTGTCGTAGTGGCTTTCGACTGGCTCAAAGCCCCCCCCCCCAATATCAAACGTATCGAAATGGTGTAACCACAAACAGGAAGGTCAAATTGGAGGTCAAAATACTGTTTGTAGTATCCCCGCAAGCTTGAAGGAAGTGAGTGTTTAATAGTGAGTAAACAGACTATTTTTACACAACCAAGTCTTTTATTCAGCCGTCGTTTCCGTGACTGTCTGCAGCTGTCACCTTCCTCAGGGCAATTCTGACTGGTTTACATTGCATCGCAGCACAGGTGTCCAGTCAGAATGTGAACCAGTCAGAATTGCCCTGAGGAAGGGGACAGACGGTCACCGAAACGTCGACGGAATAATAAAAGACTTGGTTGTGTACCAAGAGTCTCTTTACTCAGTGTCTTACCAACCTGATGAAACTATTCACGGAAGTTAATGTTAGTTCTCAACTTTAACTACTTGATGGAGGATTATTAAAATCTTCGGTTTCTTGCTTTCGTGGAGTCCGCCATGGAGTCAAACATCACAGGCAGATTCCATGTTGCTTACCTCTGCTGCATCCCCCTGCAGGTTCTGACCAGGAGCGTGTGGCAGTCCGCACTGCAGTTTCACACGGACTGAAGCCGAACACGTACGACGACGTCATTGAAAACGAGGACGTGGAATTCGACATTCACGCCGACGATGAGGTAAGTATATTTGTCAAAAAGGAACCTATGTTGCCAGATGTGCAATTTGTTATTTGTTTATATATTTTTTGTTATGTTTACCGAAGGAAGACATATTGTTTTTGCTCTGTTTCCTCTTCTTCCTCCTCTTCTTCTTCATCTCCAAACAAATAAGGTCAATTACCTGAACCAGACGTCTGTCACCATGGTAACTAGTGTTGGCTTACATCATGTAAGAATTAACAGAGCAGACCATATGCGAAGGTAAACATTATGAATTTGCTTTGCAAATGTTACCGGCCTTTCTAATTTCATTGTTTTAGATGATGGAATATACATTTCTGCTGTACTTACTTAAGAGGTAAACTCTCTGCACTTCTTGTATTGCTAAACTTGCTTATACTTGCCTTTCTTATCATCTTCTCCATCCACAGGTCTTCATAGGCGAGAACATCCACGTCACCCTTACCATGAACAACACCAGTTCTGAACCTCGCCACGTCACCGCCCACCTGACTGCCAGGGCCATGTACTACACCGGTGTGCCTGCTCACGACATTGGAGACTTGGAAAAAGATGTCACCATTCCGCCTAATGGAGGTTTGTCGCTTGCAATTTTGCAAAACCTAATGAAATACGTCAAACCGAATGAATACATAAACATACAATGATACTCTTAGTGTCACTGACGAAGGGTAGTGAATGCTACATGAAACGTCTGACCGTTTCCAAAATCATATCCAGTTGCTTGAGTAACTGTTTTATGGCGTATCTTATTGATACCTTGATACTTGATACCGTCTTCAGTCGAGTAAGGCTTCTTCCTGCCTGTCGTGGACTGGTCTAGACGCTTTCTTCATACTTCAGGTGCTCCCAGTGTCGATCCAATCTTGTTTTGAACTGGTTGACAGAATCACTGGATACTACACCCGACGGCAGCGAGTTCCAGTCTTTGATGACCCTCACACTGAAAACATGTTGTCTACCCTCACACTGAAAACATGCTGTCTACTTCTTCTGCTTGTATATTACCTGGATGTCTAACCTTCATCGACGTATACAATGATACCAAGAAAAGCAAAGTCTTTCATTTGACTTGTACTTGTTCTTTATCATCATAACGTTGACTAAATATCGCTAATGTCTTTCCAAATTCAAAATACCTACCTGTTTAATCCTCCAGAGGAAACCGTGGAGATGACCTACACGCCCAGCGAGTATCTGGACCAGCTGGTTGACCAGGCAATCGTGAAGGTCCACGCCATGGCTCACGTGGACAACACTGGCCAGGTCTACTCCGGACAGGATGACTTCCGGCTTATGAGTCCGGAACTTACTGTTAGGGTAGGTTGTCCATACTTGTTTCGGACCAGTTGTTGGGCAGTGTAGAAGACTGGCTGCAACTTAGGTACCTCTTAGAAAGCATAACTAGTCGATTAGACATTTAACTTCAGATCTTACTTTTCGTATGAGATGCTAGACAGTGACAATGACTCTGATTTGTTTCTCAGGCAAAAGATAAAAATTATAAGAAAGTCTCGTGTGAATAAGGTCACATGTGTGTAACCGTAACTCTCGCGAGATTACGTTTTTAAGTGATTGGTCATTAATTATCCTGATGAAGGCGACAGTGGTCGCTGAAAATTTGATCTCTGTTTAAGCTGTCTGTTGGAATAAAGTTCAACATTTTTCTATGATTACTACCAACACAGATGAACTTTCATGATAAGGCAAATGTGCTTTTCTGCCCTTCTTTACATTAGTTTACTGGTTTAATGCATTTCATGGTGCTTGTATATTGTCCATTGTCTAACTGTTCCACTGTATGTATAGAGCTGTATCTGCTCGCCATGCAGCATCATGACTATCTTTATGTTTTCCTGGCAGGCTCCAGCTAAGATGACCGTAGGCGAACAGGTGACAGCAGAGATCGAGTTCACCAATCCTCTGGACGTCACCCTGTCCATGGTGGAGTTTCATATCGAGGGCCCTGGGCTGCAGAAACCAAAGAAAATCTCTCACACGTACGTTATTTACTATTGGGCTTTTGTCAATGTTTGGAGTTTGGCTGCAAAGTATACACATTTGTAGAGTTATCTTAGGTTAGAAAAATGATTCCAGATAACGTGGTCGTGTCGTGATCCATGCTTGTTATGCACTTACTGATACGTATTTTTTCATGCTCCAAGACTTTAGATGACAAAATTGTTGATATTCTGGTGTCTTCTGAATTGTTCCAAGTTAGTTAGCGTATCAGTCTTCTTCTTCTTCAATCTTGTTCAGAGGCTCAAAATCTTATCTTTTTAATTAAATCATTGTTATTATGTATTAACTTTGCAGACCCATCAAACCGGGAGAGACAGTGCGTGTGATGGAGAGGATGACGCCGAGGAAGCCGGGAAAGAAAACCATCATGGCGTCCTTCACTTCCAACAAGCTCACACAGGTCACCGGCGAGCTCGACGTCACGGTCAGCTGATCAATCTCGCGAGACAAAAACACGCGAGATTTGGCGACGTTTGAGGCATATGATGATCAACGTTTCTGCTCAAAACTTCTGTAGGAACTATTTCACTATCAATATTTCAATAGGCTAAATACGCAAAAAGGAAAGGGGACTAGAAAAACAGAGCTTTTGTAATAGACAGGCCTTGGTAGATTTTATACTTAAAATAGAAATGGAAAATGGAAATACCATAATAACCATTAATTCCAATTTCCAATAGGAATACATCTATTGTAGAATTATAGCTATCTTTTGTACCAGAAACAAGCTGATGTGCCTTTGTAGTAGACTTAATTCTCCAGCAAAGTAATAAAGTCTATATATATATATATATATTGCTTGAAGCATTACTGTTAATTGTTAAGAATGATGTTGCGGCGACAGGTTTTAATTGATTCGAATAGAAACCCAATGAAAGTTAAGATATAAAGACTTCAGAAGCACTTCTTGTCATAAAAACGTTTCCAATAAATAAAATTATCCTGTGTTCATTTTTTCTGGATGACTCTGTTATTGAAACCCATCATAGAAAAAAATCTACTTATCAGTTTCCTAGATAGTACGAATGATCACAACACAAGCTCGAGAAAATACAGACATAAGCTTAGAATAACAAAGTCCTTTACTCACAACCCGAC
Organism: Branchiostoma belcheri; assembly: GCF_001625305.1. Taxonomy (NCBI): domain Eukaryota; kingdom Metazoa; phylum Chordata; class Leptocardii; order Amphioxiformes; family Branchiostomatidae; genus Branchiostoma; species Branchiostoma belcheri. The sequence continues at coordinate 8,869,143 of NW_017803909.1, read as the reverse complement.
GTATAGATACGGTATAGAGGGGTAATCTTCCACCTTCACAGCGTCAACAATAAGGAACTTTGTAAACGTGCGTTTCGTATAACGTATATAGCAATATTATGGCAACATCTTATCCCCCAAAATAGTAAACTTGCGTCTTGTTTTAGGCCCTGGGGGTTCAAATCATCTTTCACAATGAACATACAAGATGAAAGGTTGCCTGAATAAAGCCTAGAACAGCCCTATAAAGCTATATCTGACGCTATACTAAGGGGAGGGTGCAAGGAAAGTTTGTTAATTATAGCAGAAATAATGAATGAAAGACCTTTATTGTACGCTTGTGCTCTAACGAGCTAAGTACAGGTCATGGGTAAACAGGGAAAATAATACCTGAGTGTAGAAGATCACCGAACTGGCGCGCGCGTACGAAACTATATCAAAAGGTTTATCAGATCATTGTCCTCTAGAAGAATACAAAACAAAGCTAAAACGACAGCTATGCATTCCAGAAAAATTTTCAAAGCTTATGGTGTCATTTTTTTAAGCCCACGATTTATTATGACTTCTCCGCTATCATGTGGCGTTTGTTAGCTCCTATAGTTATTTGCGTCTATTTCGTCCTTGTCAGATCTGCATGACGCGTACACAAAGTTAACTGATGACTGATTTGCCACTCTTTGTCGGCCAAGGCCGGAGATAGTTGTTCGACGGGTCGGCCTGGCCTTTGCATTCATCAGCTGGGAGGGGTAATGGCAGTGACGTTGCAGTGATGTTGCCATGGCTACGCCCACGTGAGGATCAGCTGTGGGTGTCATCCATTGGTTAGAGAACACAAGGATAGGCAGAGGGGCGGAGCTAACGCACTCGTCGCGGTTTGAAAGATGTCGTCATCGAATCACATCCTGTCTTCCACGAATTCCACCTCACCCGCTGTGATGAGTCATTGAAATCATTACATTCTTCTCTCAGCTGTCAACGTTTCTCCCTGCGCCTTTAGTATCTCCCTGTAGCCCTTGGGCCACACAGCTGTGAACATTGTCCACAAGTCTTAGCCTCAACCAGGCTACCAAGAAAGAGTAAGAATTGGCCAAATAGAAAAAAAAGTCCGCGATTCGATGAAGACGATTCGAAAGATCTACCTAAATTCTTAGTCCAAAACAAATCTTGTCCATAGCTGCACGTAGGCCTAGGGCGCGTTTACGTGCAGGGTCACAAAGTTCAAGAAAACAAAGGTTCCTTGATGATCGATCCCCAGATTGGAATCCCGATATCCCTCTCCACACCTCTTACTGTCTCCACCATCCCCATTCTCCGAAACCAATTTGGCGCTAATTCTCCCGAAACACTGGCAGCCCATCCCCCCAGTCCCCACCTTTGACTCTCCACTCCCAGAAGTGCACGGTCACAACGTTCAAAAAGACAAAGGTTCCTTGATGGTCGAACCCCGGATTGGAATCCAGATATCTGTCTCCACGATCCCCAACAAATTTGGCAAACAAATCTCTACCCGCAGAATTTTCGTCAGAGCCACAAGAGAATTTTGGCGGCGGTTTGGGATCTCCTTTTTGACTCGACCCCCATTCTCCGAAACCAATTGCAATTTGGCGCTAATTCTTTCGAAGAACTGGCAGCCCATCCCCTGCCCCCTTTGACCCTCCACACCCAAAATTTTCGTCAGAGCCATCAGAGACAATTTGGCGGCCCATCAAAGCTCTCCTTGTAGTCTTTGAATATACCTTGCTTGGCTCTGGACTTTCCTATATGTGTCTTTCATCACCCCCCAGTCCCTTACTGCCCCCACCCCCATCTACGCACCAAACCCCTTGCATACCCACATTATACAGACATCACACTGACGCAGAATCAAGTCCAACGAGATGTGTCGCCTCAGGCATTACCTTAGATGGTAGAGATACTAGTAATGTCCGTTGACTTTGAGTATCTCCAGTACGAGAGTGGTACGGGTGTGATCTATTGTAAGGCCACAACAAGTAAATTTTATGGAAGAAATCCTCCGCAGACTCCAAATCTAACGCGAGCGGGCGAAGAAAAACAAGGCGGGTCGAAAAAAACAAGGTTCCTACATTCTAAAATTTTGACTCAATCATTGTACAAATGGTTTTAATTCAGTGGGAACATCACATATACACAGCCAGCATCACATATCACTGCATCAAAGTAAGAAACAAAACATTAAATCAGAGCCTTGTCTTGCCTCCTCTCTTCATAGTTATCTTTCATCCACCTTCCAGCATGGCAACAGACATCTTTGCCCATCGTCGGCATGTTGGCCACTGTCAGAAGGCAACAATTTTTTTTCAAAATCGGCTGAAAATTAATGCGCGAGCTGACGTCATCCATAAAAATTACTTGCTGTGGCCTAACAAAAACTAATTATAAGGACAGGCGCCGGGGGCGGAGCTACGGTGCGCTTAAAAGGTGTTACGTGCATATTGGACTAGACGTGTTTGAGCGCCAACAGCCGAGACACAACCTGCCAAGATGTCGTACATGAACGGGTCTTCCTCGGTTTCCAGCCGATACACTTACTACTACCGCCGTTACGGTACAACGGTTGGCGGGAGTAGCTACCACGGTTACGGTGCAACTGGCGGCACGCTTGGTGGGAGTAGCCGCTTTCCGCCGAGACCGTCCCGTCCAACATACAACAAGCCGACGACCTGTGGTTACATCCCGCCGCCGGTCTCCCACACTATCAGGCCGAGTGTGAAGCCGGAGTACAAGCCCGTGGGAGGTTCCGGATCCAACTGGTTCGGCCCGACAACCAAACCCGCGCCGAACCGTGGACCAGTGGCAGTGTGTGTCCCTATCGGCGAGCCTGAATCAGGTAAGGCCACACCGACATAATTTTCTGGATGACATCCTCTGAAGACCCCCAAACTAGTGCGAGCGGGCGAATAAAAAAAATTCCGGTCAAAAATAAAAATGCTATATGTATACTAAACCACAGGAATGCAAAGCTGGTATTGTGAATTTGCGGCAGTACTTAGCGACGTATACAACAAGCCGGCACATGTTGGCTTTTTGCGGAATTTATGAATCGGCACTGTACGCATGTACTGAGTTCCTGAGTCGTGGAGTTTCGATAGCCTGGGTGTCCGGCTCCGTATTGTCGCTAGCTACCATGGACTACCCAGGCCTAGTGCCAGGACAGAGCCTCGGTGGACGTGATC
>NW_017803909.1:8836345-8865281 GCF_001625305.1 Branchiostoma belcheri | reverse complement strand
GTCAGAGCCACAAGAGAAATTTTTTGGCGGCCCTTTGGATCTCCTTTTTGACTCGACCCCCATTCTCCGAAACCAATTTGGCGCTAATTCTTTCGAAGAACTGGCAGCCCATCCCCTACCCCCTTTGACCCTCCACACCCAGAATTTTCGCAAGAGCCAGCAGAGACAATTTAGCGGCAGCCCATCATAGCTCTTCTTGTGGTCTTTGAATATACCTTGTTTGGCTCTGGACTTTCCTTCATGTGTCTTCATCACCCCTCAGTCCCTTACTGCCCCCACACACCCCTCCCGTACCAAACCCCTTGCATCCCCACATTATACAGACAACACACTGACGCAGAATCACGCTTGGCGCGAGTCCGTCGTATCCGACATACAACAGGCCGACGGTCACGATTTATACTTGTTATGATATATCTCCAAGCCCCAGATCAATTGATGGCAAAAGCAAACATATATCTAATTCTCTGGGTGTAAAACGCCTTGCCGTGCTTATAGATCTGTGTGTGAATACGTTCACGGTCACAAATTTGAAGAACACAAAGGTGCATGCCTTAATCGTCGACCCCCTATCGGAGATTTCTGGCCATGCTTCTGGCTTCGCTCCATGACCATCACGTTGTAAACTGTCGAGGGAAGGAATGGTGTACTTTTCAGCCCCTGAAATGTTTTGGTATCAAAGTAAAAAATGCCTAAATCCTTTTGTCTAAATCTATGTGCAGGCAGGGCGTCGGTGCCAGTGTGCGTGAATATGTGCACGGTCACAAAGTTCAAAAAGACAAAGGTGCCTTGATGGTCGAACCCCGGATTGGAATCCCGATATCCCTCTCCACACCTCTTACTGTCTCCACCATCCCCATTCTCCGAAACCAATTTGGCGCTGATCCTCCCGAAAAACTGTCATCCCATCCCCCCAGTCCCCACCTTTGACTCTCCACTCCCAGAAGTGTACGGTCACAAAGTTCAAAAAGACAAAGGTTCCTTGATGGTCGAACCCCGGATTGGAATCCCGATATTTGTCTCCACGATCCCCATTCTCAGAAACAAATTTGGCGCTAATTCTCCCGAAAAACTGGCAGCCCATCCCCCCACCCACTCCCCACCTTTGAATCTCTACTCCCAGAATTTTCGTCGGAGCCACAAGAGACATTTTGGCGGCCTTTCGGGCTCTTCGTTTTGACCCTACACATCCAGGGTTTTGTTTCAGCTACCAAATCGGCTCCTTTTCGCCCCACTGTATACACATGATAGCGAAAGAACCACCCAGGAAAACGTGTCTATTTTCGCCTCACTGTCTCCTGTATAGGTATACGGCATACGCGTAAGTGAATCTTATAACATGTAATCTCAGAATATGCCTTGTTTGGCTCAGTGGACATAGAGCTAGAGCAGCTAGCTAGAGCTTTCCTCTAGGAGTCTTCTTCAGCCGCCAGCACCTTTACCATCCCCCTCCCCATTCTCTGCATCTGATATTTTGACATTATACAGACAACGTTAACACACTGAAGCTGAATGAAGTCATACGAGATGTGTCGCCTCAGGCATTACCTTAGATGGGAGTGACATTGTTAGTTGAGTTTTAGCCTGGAGTTGTTTTTCTACCTCCATGGTTTGAGTAGTCCCATCACGTTCACGGCTACGTGTTGGTAGTGTTGGGTGTGCGACCAATTGTAACAGGGGTCGGAGCTACAACGCGCCTAAACTTGTTATTGCATTGCGGACTAGACGTGTTTCAGCGCCAACAGCTAAGACGTAACCCGCCAAGATGTACAGCACCGCGTCTTCCTCGAGGTCTCACAGTCAGCTTGTACAAAATGTGCTCTTGGCCCACAGATCCTCAAATCGCCACAGGCATAGTGGCTATTCCGATGGCGTGAACGGGGGCTCGTACCACAAGCCGGCGTCGGGCTCGTACCACAAGCCGTCGGGCTCGTACAACAAGCCGTCGGGCTCGTACAACAAACCGCCGGGCTCGTACAACAAGCCGTCGGGCTCGTACCACAAGCCGCCGGGCTCGTACCCCAAGCCTTCGGGCTCGTACCACAAGCCGCCGGGCTCGTACCCCAAGCCTTCGGGCTCGTACCACAAGCCGTCGAGCTCGTACAACAAGCCGTCAGGACCATGGAGCATCTCTGATTCCGATTCTGAATCAGGTAAAACACCCCCCTCTATCATTCCTTTCTGTATCAAGTTGCACCAATGCCTTGTCCAAGATTACTACACTTATTCCATACATCTTTGTCGTCTATAGAATCCCGAAACCATTAGACAGAAAACATTCACAGCCGAACGTTACAGGCAGGTAAGTCATCAAATGCTGTACATGTGACCTAAGAGGTTTGGCACATTTCATTCTGTAACTATTGAGGGAGGAAATGGTCTACTTTAATTGCTATATCTCCAAGCCCCAAAATGTATTGAAGGCAAAGTTTAAACAATGCTGTGTGTAGGGTGTCTGTGCCTGAATAAGTTCAAGAAGACCTTAAGTGCCTTAATGGTCGATCCCCAGATTGGAATTCCGAGCTCTCTCTCCACGCCTCTAGCTGCCCCTCTGACGAGCAATGAGCCCAATTTCTCCGAAGCCAATTTGGCGCCAATTCACCGGAAAAGATCAGATAGAACATGGAGGTCAGCCCATCCCACCACCTTTGACTTTCCACACCCAGAAAGTTTGGCGGCAATTTCTACACTGCCAAATAGGCCTCTTTTCAACCAAGGAGCTCCATGTTTCAACCCATATCATAGACTTAAAGTTTGTATCGAAATTGTTATTCATTTGCCACTGTTTGTCGGCTAGGTCAGGGTAACGTTTGTTCGACAAGTCGGGCTTATTTCAGTAATTATAATGTTGCAATGGTTACAGCACGTAGGGACATGTTATGAATGTGATCTATTGTTACATAAGGATGGGCCGAGGGGCGGGGCTAGCACATACGTCACAGTTTGCAAAATGTATCTGCAGGGTGAACTGGTCGTCATTAAGGAAGCACTTTTTACCGAATTACATTTTTAAATATAAAAATAAATCCATGCCTTGAACCGGCATTTTGTAAGGTATGCTTTAATCTTCGAGCTTTTTTGGTGGCTGCAAATTACATTATCAAACTGGCCAGGCAGTAGCTATTTGTCATGCAGTCACCATTTGCCACTTAGCTGATTGGAGTATGCTTATGGTCCTCCTCATCTTGGTCGCCATGTGCTATCTTTAGTTATGACCTCGTGTCCAACGACCTTCAATAATTATAATAATGATGAATTTTTATTGCATGTTCTTGCCCAGACGGGCTAAATGCACAAGAGGATAAAAAACAAGAGTATCGCATACTGGAACGCTATATTCTAATACTAAGTGCTATGAGTCTATATATTACAACAATACTATATACTACCTATCATCTACTGTTAGTTGCTCTTTCTTCTGTCTTTTTGAATCATCTGGAAACATAATTACATAGTTTGTCTGCTATACGTTCGTTCTTGCATGACATCAAGTGTTTAAACGTGTCCTGCTTTGACATTTTCTTACATATCTTGACTAATTGTAATTGTAATCACATCCTGCTGTAAACATAACTCCTAGGTAACAATATGATTTAACTATCTCTATCTCTTTATCATATAATGAGAAACTAATGTTAGACAATAAAAGGCCCCTTTGATTTTTGCTCCGTTGATAGTTAATTTCCATTGTTGGCAATATCGGTCGAGAGTGTTGCATTCTGTAGTCCCTGCTTACTTTCCGGCATTAGAACAATATCGTAGTCATAAAATAGGCTATTTATTTTTGAAGATTGTAATAGATGCGTCTAGGTTTTCTGCATTGAGTTTGTCTATGAGATCACGAATGTACAGGTTGAATAAGGTGGGGCTTAAAACACACCCTTGCCGAACAATTTCAACAGGAAAAGTTTCGCTCAGGTCATTCCTAGTTTTGACACTGGCTTCGGACTGGTTGTATAAGTTTTTGATTATGTCGAAGAGTTTGCCTGAAATGCCGTTGGAGAGAAGTTTGTATAGCAGTCCCCCATGTCAAATGGAGTCAAAGGCTTTTGATAGGTCGACAAAACAAGCGAATAAGGGTTTTCCAGACTTTGTGTGTTTAGATATAAGAGTTTTCAATATGAAGATGTTATCTGATGTCCTGTAGTTTTTTTCTGAATCATGTTTGGTTTGGTTTTATGATTTCATCTGTACAGACAACAGGTACGGGTTGGTAATGGTACGGTTACAACGCCCATTTAAGGTCTGTCCCTGGGAAATGCTGTTCTATATATGTATTGCCTGTTTAAGTCTTCAGGTTATTGCTGCAAATAGAATTATGTCAAAGGCTCCAGTAGTGTATGCGAAACACGAAATAGTTTAACGATTTTGATATCATTTAGTACAAATGGTGTGATACTCGTATCCGGTGTCTCGCTCTCGTACTGTCAAAGCATGATATGTATCAGAAATAACACTTTTTGCGAGAGGCTTCTATTCTGAATGATCATCCGCAGTCAGCCACATTTGGTTTATTGGTCAAACATTACCCGTGCAATCGCCGCTTTGTATAACGCTGAATTATATCTATGATGCAAGGTCTACAATCACATAATACACATGATACATATAACATATTTGCTCCACACACACTTTTGTGGAACCGTGGCAAGGGTCTCATTTGATTTCACGTTTTCCACACCTAGCAACACCCCTCCCCCCCCCCCCCTACCACACACCACACACAAGGGCACAATTTTCTTTCACAGTTGCAGAGAACATTTCAGAACCCAAAAAACATGTCCCACAACCATGACTACTCGCACATATGCTGAGCTTTGTTTCAGATCAGGCCATGGCCACCTTGGAAATCTGATGAGTGTCTCAGGAAAAATTCTAAAACTGTTCTCTTTCTTTTCAGACGGGCCTCTCAAACTGACCAAGATCGACTTTCTGACTGAGGAGAACGCCCGTGAGCACCACACGGATGAGTTTGAGGAACATAACGTGGTCCGGCGGGGACAGCCCTTCTATGTGGAGCTGCACATCGAGAACTATGACCCAAATGAGGACATTCTTCACGTGGAACTTCACTTTGGTGAGATCGTCACAAAATTAATTGTGTCGTATATTCGGGTCTACTTTCATAATTGATTTCAGTAGATCCCCCTTAATGTTAGCATGTGTTTGATGCATTGTTCTAATAGATATTGTAATTATATTTTGTGATTTTCGCTTAAGGGGACAGAACAACGTTAGATCATCATCGGCATTGCCCTTTCATCAATATGAAGACAAGATATGATACATACATATCATGGAATCCTTCAACCCGTTTACTCACATTCAGTACAAAATTAGTTTTCCATCCAACACGGTCATTTGTCGTCGTCGTTTTGTTGTTGCTGACATTATGTTTTTAGCCAGCTGAACTACCACCTATTCCAGCATCACTGTATCAGTAGTCCCGAGTGCAAATGTGGGCATCCGAATGAGACACCAGAACACTATTTATTACACTGCAAATGTTATAATACTGAAAGGACCAAAATGTTGTTATCCATATCTTGCCTTCATCTTGAAAACATACTTCCTTCCGACCCACTCAACGTAAACGACGCCACATTATGTACTTTACTTCTTACAGGTAGCCCCTCCCTCCCATACCCTACCAACTGCCGTATCTTTGATATTGTGTTTAACTATATCCACCACTCTGGAAGATTTGACCAATCTCAATAATGTTATGCTAGGTATTGGTGCGCCAGCCACTTTCATTTTATGTTGATGTTATACTTTCTGTCTTCTCTATGTTACATTTGTATTATGTTTTATGAGCAGCGGATTTACATAAGCACAACAAGTGCTTCCTATCCAATGCTCAAAAATCCATGTGAATAAATAAATAAAAAAAAATGTTTTTATTTCAATTAGGGAGCAACCCTGTACCAAACAAGGGCACGCTGCGGCGTATGCCAGTTGAAAAGTCTTTGGAGGAAGGAAAATGGAGTTCTGCGATTAAGAGCATGAAGCCGGGAGTATATGAGGTTATATTTCATTACTCTATACCATGGTATCGATGAAATATATTGTTTTCCTTGGTATATCTTCTCCTTCTCTTCGGCCCAGCTGCCCACCTGCTAAATGCTATCGCATTCCGTCCCACGTTTCTTGAGATACAACGTTACACCAAAGCATCATCCAGACCAAAAACAGAAAATAACTAGAAAGGCCAATATTTGCTTTGGAGCAAATACAGCGATGGGTTCACCACATTTTACCACATGGCAGGGAAAGAATGAGAAACACAAGGGAAAACAATGATTTACATTGATATAACTATAATATGAAGTAACATACAACTAAAACAACAGTTGGATAGCTATTCCCTACTTTATTGGTTAGGATTTTTAATTGCATAATGCAAACTGTTGATTTTCAAAATGAAAAAAAAAACGTTCATGCCCCGCATTCCAATGCTGGAGCAGAAAAGCTTGAAATACCTACCAAAACACTTGAATAAAGACATACTGTCAGTATGGAAATGCTCTGTGCAGGTGTTAATCAAGTTAAATCCCAACAGCCAATCAGCAAGGAATGCTCTGTGCAGGTGGAAATGCTCTGTGCAGGTGTTAATCAAGTTAAATCCCAACAGTCAATCAGCAAGAAGTATAGAGGAAAGCTGCATGCCTATTGGTTGATGCCCTGCATTCCATTGTGATGACTCATGCCCAGACGTGGTAAACACGGCACACTAACACAGTAATACATTTGCTATAACACAGCCAAAAAACTCAAATAAAACCATTCTAAAAGCCTGTATCACAAAAATTTAAAAAACGCCTAGGGGTATTTGCCCACTGTACCTCCATACTAAATTTCAGGACCTTAGGCCCTAAAATGAAGAAGCTGAATCCATTTAAAAAATGGCAGGAGAAGGAGAAGGAGAAACATCAGAAAAAGCAATATGGGTTCACCACCACTTCGTGGTGTTGTGAACCCATAATTAGAGTTAAAGTAACACAAGCGTTTGCCATATATGGAGTGTTTTTTAAGTGTTAGTATTTCTATGTGTTAATGTTTAAGTTATTATGTTATGGTGGTGTAGTCTTGTCCAATAACTCGTTACAGTTATCTTGGGATTACCCTCTAAGCCTCTTTACCTTTACCTCACACTTTGCCGCAATAATGCTTTGAATAGCCGCTACGGGGTATTATCGAACTTCACATTCATTTTGGCTGCCACTAACCACCCACTAAATATCGTTATCATATAGCCGGGTGACGTTGACCAATCAGAAGGCTCCATTCCACATTCTTTATGTCGCCGTAATGTCACAAATAGAGTCAAAATCGGGTATTAATCATCCCAATCCATACATTAAACAAAATGAATAATCACCTCAGGTGACCCAATAGAACACGGCTCTACTTCTAAAAAATCCAAAAATAACTTGAGTTGTGTTCCAATGACTCCCATAAGAACACCTGTTCCCTGCCTATGACCCAGATAGAAGGCCATAGAACATGAACCCCCAGTGACCTCAGGTGACTCCAGATGGAACAACATATTCTATGTTCTATTCAGCATGTGCAAGGGGTGAATTGTACATTGTATCACTCTTCACTGCATCAGTTTGGATAGGCTATCGTGTAAGCTATATGATAATAGCGTTAATGGCCCGCCCTTTCTCGGTGAATATGGTGTGATAAAGCCTTGTCAGTTGCTATAACCACCTCATAAAGCCACCTCGTTCGCTGCGCTCACTTGGTGGCTTTATTCGGTGGTTATAGCAACTGACAAGGCTTAATCACACCATATTCACCTCGGGACGGGACATTAACCCTTAATTAACAACAATCCATTGCTTCTCGAGTTCTATTGTACACAAAAAAACAACTTCATTTTCACAACAGCTACCCACACACCAAATATCAAAAAAGATCCATCCAAAACTACTCGAGTTGTGACGTTGACCTACATACAGATCACAGCTACATACCACAAACCACACCTGCTCCACCTGGCCCAAACCGAAAACATACCTTTCTGACGAAAACGATCACTTTTCCCGCAGGTGGCAATCACCACGCCTCCTGACGCCATCGTCGGCAGGTATCACGTAGTCATCGAGACGACGTCAGACGGCAAGACGTTCCGCAGCAGGAAGACGGACGACAACACCGTGGTCATTCTCTTCAACCCATGGGTCAAGGGTAAGGAACTAAAATATGAATGAATGAATGAAGTCACTTATCGCACATCCTTTGTCTCTCTATGCTAGATTTGAGTCACAAATACGAAACAAGTTTACAAACTATGGTAGTGAAAATTGTGGGTTCGGCTTCTTTAGCTTTGTGATGATTCGGATATAAAACAAACACTTTTAGTTTTTCTAATCGAGGATAGCCCTTAATGCATTTGTCTTTATATATCAAATGGGGAACATCATGGCGGTCATATTTGTGTTATAACGTTAGATTCTAATAATAATAAGTGTTACTATTCTTCCCTTTTTGTTGTTGTTGTTGTTGTTGAAAATGACTTTATATGTGTCTTTCGCCTTTTGCAGATGATTTCACGTACATGGATGATGAGGCCAAGCTGGGTGAGTACGTTCTGAACGAACATGGCTACCAGTACAATGGTACCAGCAGGTGGCCCGGGCGGCGACCATGGAACTTTGGACAGGTAGGACGTACTTCTAAGACGACTTCGATAATGTCTTCCTGTTTACATCAGATGCATTGTTTTGCTCAGAAGGATTCGAACGCCCTTAATCAATCTCTCTTTGATGGCCATCGTTGATATGAGCGAGAAAATAGACATCTAGATCATTTTTTTCAAAATTTAGAGACATTTGACTTTCATCGTTGCTTTTACATAGTTTACAGACTAGTAAGTGGCAATTTCTTCCGTTCTTCATCAGTTCGAGCCCAAGATTCTGGATGCGTGCTTGTGGCTTCTGGATAGCTCAAACATACGGAACGAGAGTCGGGGAGACGCTGTTGTGGTCAGCAGAGTCGTCTCGAAGATGGTGAGACCCTGGTCCTACTTCTTTCCTCTACAGATATTGCATGGAGGTAGTGACAAGGTACCAATAAGAACGTTAACATTGGGTGGAGAATATCATAAGCTGATATATTTCATGCAGATGAGGTTCTTATTTGCATAATCAATGAGAAACTTTTGTGACTTGTTGTGGAAATCTAGTTGTTGTTCCGAAGGATTCAGAACTTCGATGTCGTTGCATGTATGTAAACAAAATTGAGTAACCAACTAGACTTCCTGTCCAGGTGAACTCCAATGACGATAATGGCGTGTTGGCCGGGAAATGGGAAGAGCCCTATTCCGGCGGGATGTTCCCCTGGAGCTGGAACGGCAGTGTGGAGATCCTTCTTCAGCATCACGCGCAAAAACGACCAGTAAAGTTCGGACAGTGCTGGGTCTTCTCTGGTGTTACGACGACAGGTAAGAAGTCTAGCGGTATATAATGATGAAGTTTATTGCAAATTCATGCCCGGGGGGCTAATTGCAGATTAACAACATAAAAGAACAATGAAACGTAGTATAAAATAACTAAAATCTACATGATAAAATGTAGTTGTCTAGAGCTATAGCTATGTCTAAAACTATGTCTAAGGGGTTTGACTTCTCTTTTTTAGACCATGGAAGACGTAATGTCCCATCTTTTCTAAAATTAGTGGGTTTTGAGAAGTTAAAAGAAGAATAGTTTTTCTTGGTCTGTAAGTTTAGTAAAATTGGGATAAGTTGTAGAAGTTTGAATAGTTAACTCATTTCGAGCGTTGCTATGAAAGGAACAATTTGAGATAAAGTGTATTTCGTCTCCCACAGCCTTTGCATTACAACATATATAAGATTAAGAGAAGCATCTTTCCAGTACGCACGTCAGATTACTGCCGTCCCGTAAAGCGCAGTCTTAAATTTGAAACCAACATTGTAGAATTCGCCGACATGCGTTGATTGACATGAGCGGGCGGGCAAAACATCCAGCGAAGAGGAAAAACGGTGAGCACCCGATAGGATCGCTACTAGACTAGTGACGGAAAGTATATCACACTCTTATCCATACTCCTCAGTTCTCCGATGTCTCGGGATTCCTGCCCGCAGCGTCACTAACTTTGATTCCGCGCACGACACTGACGTCAGCATGACCATAGACTCCTACTATGACGAGCGTGGGCGTCCTGTCAACTTCACCGGAAGGAATGACTCGGTCTGGTAGGAGAAATGTGAAATTGTGTGATAAACACTGGTGGAGAATTGATAAAAATCTTTACTTGAAATATGGTGCCCAAACCTAACCCCAAAAACAGTGCTTTTCGAAAAAGCACTGTAGTTGCTTAAGTTGCGGCACCATATTTGGAGTGAAAATCTGCATGCTTGTTGCTCGTCTTGAATGTGTATTGCAATGGATATTTGGAAGGGTGACTAGCGGACTAGCACTACTGATAGGCACTACTGATAGATACTCAAATGCGTTGAGCCAAATATGAAAGATCACCAAATGACGTATTGAAATGTTTCTCAATATTAGGAACTTCCACGTGTGGAACGAGGCGTGGATGGCCCGGCCTGACCTACCGGAGGGGTATGGAGGCTGGCAGGCGTTGGACGCCACGCCGCAGGAATTAAGCGACGGTATTTTTATGGGTTCACCACACCACGAAGTGGTGAGGTGAAACCATATTGCTTTTTCTGGTGTTTCTTCTCCTTCTCCTCCTCCTTCTTCTCCTGCCATTTTTTAAATGGATTCAGCTTCTTCATTTTGGGGCCTAAGATCCTGAAATTTGGTATGGAGGTACAGTGGGCAAATACCCCTAGGCGTGTTTTAAATTTTTGTGATACAGGCTTTTAGAATGGTTTTATTTGAGTTTTTTGGCTGTGTTATAGCAAATGTATTACTGTGTTAGTGTGCCGTGTTTACCTCGTTTGGGTATGAGTCATCACAATGGAATGCAGGGCATCAACCAATAGGCATGCAGCTTTCCTCTATTCTTCTTGCTGATTGGCTATTGGGATTTAACTTGATTAACACCTGCACAGAGCATTTCCACCTGCACAGAGCGTTTCTTGCTGATTGGCTGTTGGGATTTAACTTGATTAACACCTGCACAGAGCATTTCCATACTGACAGTATGTCTTTATTCAAGTGTTTTGGTAGGTATTTCAAGCTTTCCTGCTCCAGCATTGGAATGCGGGGCATGAACGTTATTTTTATCTTGAAAATCAACAGTTTGCATTATGCAATTAAAAATCCTAACCAATAAAGTAGGGAATAGCTATCCAACTGTTGTTTTAGTCGTATGTTACTTCATATTATAGTTATATCAATGTAAATCATTGTTTTCCCTTGTGTTTCTCATTCTTTCCCTGCCATGTCGTAAAATGTGGTGAACCCATCGCTGTATTTGCTCCAAAGCAAATATTGGCCTTTCTAGTTTAGCTTGTTTTTCCAAATGTTTGATGATACCCTGACGACCAGTTCAAAAACTTACTGGTCTACGGCATCTACGTTGTCTACGTTGCATCATGATCTATCATCTGTGATCATATCAACTTTTGTATTGTTACCTTTGCCAAGAAGTTTATGTTTTCAGGGGCGTTCGTGTGTCTTCATATTGATTATGCAAATGAAGACTTAATTTGCATAATTATTGAAAAACGTTATAATTCCAAAGTGGTAACTGCCTGGAATTTCATACTTGGGGTATTTGAAAGTGAAGTAAAGGTGAACATATTCAAATAACGACCTCATTTGCATAATTTATGAGCAAATGCTAGTTCGTCGTTAAGATAAGACTGTTCTTTGGTGTAGAATATGATCAACAGATATAATTCATGAAATTTAGGATCCTATTTGCATAATCACGGGGATTAATATATAATTTCTGAGTCATAAAGGCTAATATCATTTGGCGAAGGTATGAGATCGTGGAACTCTAGTTCTATACTATTTTTTGTTTGTTTACTTGTTGGTCGGTCGGTCGGTTGGTTGGTATTGGTGTATCCAGAAATGTGCTTTATGCAGAACCATGCTCAGACACGTTTCTGGATAGTAGATGAATAAGAAGTTGATTATCAAACTAAGAACAGGGATTTCAATTGCTAACCTTTGTGTTAGGTAAAAGCCAGTGCGGACCCTGCCCTGTCTCTGCAATAAAAAACGGGCACGTCTACTTGCCGTACGACACCAAGTTCGTCTTCGCCGAGGTGAACGCCGACAGGGTGAGCTGGCAGGTACGTTCACACTTGAAGTCTCTAATGAACAAACAAATGTGAGCAAAAAGGTTTGAGAGATAAATCATACAACATAAATCTAGTTAGTAATATCATCGAATGCTATGGGTGATCACATAGTAAATGGGCATTACAAACGACCACAGGACGTACACACTGAGTAAAGAGACTCTTTCTACACAACCAAGTCTTTACTCAGCCGACGTTTCGGTGACCGTCTGTCACCTTCCTCAGGGAAATTCTGACTGGTTCACATTGCATTGCACAGGTGTCGCTGCCATAGATGCATTCCCAAACGTACAATATCTGTAATCACGCATATGTGTAGATATGTAAATATTGTACGTTTAGCATCTGTAGCAGCGACACCTGTGCTATGGATGCATTCCAAAATGTACATGTGAATGCATCTATAGCATAACGTTCATGAATGCATTTATAGCAGCGACACCAGTCAGAATTGCCCTGAGGAAGGTGACAGACCGGCTGAAAAAAAGACTTGGTTGTGTTAAAAAAAGAGTCTCTTTACTCAGTGTTTTACCTACCTGATGAAACTATTCACGGAGGACGTACACACGTTCATGATCATCATTCCAGGTGGACAGGCGTAGGAACCTGACTAAGACGGGCACCTACAAGAACGCCATCGGTCACAGAATAAGCACCAAGGCTGTCGGCTCCAACGACAGGGAAGATGTGACGGAGAACTACAAGTATCCTGAAGGTCATTGCCACGCCATTATTGCATCATTGTATTGCTATTCTAGTTAATCGTTAATATTTCTTTGGTACTTGCGCCGTTGTCCTGTGTCTTAGCCTAACTTCCGAGATCTTCCGGCGGTGCAGAGTCGCAGCGGTTTCTGGTTAACGTTGTGGGGGGGGGGGATCCCAGCAGCCCAGATGGCTGAATATGACCAACAACAAACATATAGACCTGTTATCATGAAAGTTCATCTGTGTTGGTAGTAATCATAGTTAAACGTTGAACTTTATTCCAACACACAATTGTACAGGGATCAAATTTTCAGCGACCACTGTCGCCTTCATCAGGATGATTAATGACCAATCACTTCACAACGTGATCTCGCGAGAGTTACGGTTACACACACGTGACCTTATTCACACGAGACTTTACTGATACGTGACGTGAGCAATGGATACAATTGATATAAACTCCCTGGCATTTTTGATCAATTGATACTTTTGATACGTATGAGTAAAGCCTCGTGTGAATAAGACCACGTGTTTGTAACCGTAACTCTCGCGAGATCACGCTGTGAAGTGATTGGTCATTGATTATCCTAATGAAGGCGACAGTGGTCGCTGAAAATTTGATCCCTGTACAATTGTGTGCTGGAATAAAGTGCAACGTTTTACTATATAGACATGTCTTTATGCCGTTGACAATACAATTTTATCAGTCAATATTATTTTCTCCAATCATCAAAAGGCTAAACTAGTCCAGAGACTGTTTGGCATTTGTAACTTCTGAAAAACTTTTCAAATTGTGTAATAAACATTGGTAGAAAATTGTTGAAATTCTCTTCAAATATGGTGCCCTAACTTAACAAAACTTAACTACAGTGCTTGTCTGTTGATTGATGACATGATACTGTTGGCATATCAGAAAAACCAAAATACACCAAAAAGCATCCATTGGAAAGTGAAGAAATGCATATTTTGTCATTATTCTAAACGAAAATATCAAGGAGCCATCAAGGATGAACTTTCATGCTAATGAGGGAGTCATTGAAGCGTCATGGGCAGATCAATTCCAGGTTGCTTATACCTCTGCTGCGTCACCCTACAGGTTCTGACCAGGAGCGTGTGGCAGTCCGCACTGCAGTTTCACACGGAATGCGGCCGAACACTTACGACGACGTCATTAAAGAGGAGGACGTGGAATTCAAAATCCATGCCGACGATGATGTAAGTAAGAGCCTGTGGGGGACATTGCCGAGTGTGCAAAGCAGTGATTCTGTGCTATCTATGTGATTTCTGTTTTATTATGTTTCCCGAAGGAAAACATATTGTTTTTGCTCCATTTCTTCTTGTTCTTCTGTTCCAAACACTGACCTCTGACCTGACCAATGGCCTCTTTTGTTGACGTCTGTCACCATAGTAACTGGTGTTGGGTTACATAATGTTGCAATTTCATAGTAGGTATTTAGACTCATGTCACCATATGCATGTATGTGAATGTGTTTGAGTAAGAATTAACAGAGCAGACCATGTCCGAAGGAAAACATTATGCATTTGCTTTGCAAATGTTACTTTTCTAGTTTTACTTAATTTGCTAAGCTCCGGTATGCGGTAAAACGTTCTGCACTTCTAGGCGTGCTAATACTATTTTTTACCCTCTCTATCTTAGATCTACATAGGCGAGAATATTCACGTGAGACTGACCATGAAGAACCTCACTTCTGAACCTCGCCGTGTCACGGCCCACCTGACTGCCCAGGCCATGTACTACACCGGCGTGCCTGCGTATGACATCGGAGAGATGGAGGAGGACGTCACAGTTCCACCAAGGGGAGGTTAGTCATTTACAAAGTAACGAATGTTGGACACGATTTTGGAGGTTACACTGGCTCTCTTATCTTCCATATAATCTTTCTCAGACTATGCACAAAACTCCAGTTATCGATAAAACTGTATGTCATAAGTGTTGTGTTTTCCATGCTCCGCTAAATAGGTAGACAGGTATATGTGTGGAAAGTCCACTGAAACGGAAAAGGATGATCTTTTTCGAATTCAGTATATCAATCCCGATATCAACCAAGATATAGAGTAGATACAGATCACACGAATGCACTGATAAACAATCAATCATCAGCTTGTACAAAACAACCAATTCGGTAGTTAACTCTCGACTGTCAGCCCTTAACAGGCCTGAGAAATGTGACAAGCTAATACGGCAAACGTCTCTTTGACCATAAAACATTTACAAAGACATGCGTGTACTACGTTTTTCTTGAGTTATTGCTTCAATTCTGCCAATGTCTGTACTGCAGTTAAAGTTCTGTTAACGTTAAAGTTAAAGTTTTTAACATATCATTTCTAATTAGCGTTATTTATCAATCACTTTTGTTATTCATTGTTACTATTTGTTTTGTTACTATTATCATATTAATCATATTGATCAAATTTATTAATTACCTATTGTTATTTATTATTACCATTTGATTTGTTAGCATTATTTCAGTTGTTAATTAATTTTGTCGGGGAAGATCCCAGACAAGCCACTATGGCTTCATATCTTTCCCCAGCATTTTATTTTATTGTCAGTAATATGTTCATTTTATTGTTCTTAAATATATGCGAACCAATAAACAAACAAACAAACAAACAATGATATAACCAAAGTCTTTCATCTGGCTTGTAAATTTGTCCTTCATGATGACACTCATTACACTGGTATTTCCTCAGTGGCAGTGTCTTTCCCAATTAAAATGTAAGTTACTAACCTGTCTACACCCTTCCAGAGGCTTCCGTGGAGATGACCTACACGCCCAAGGAGTATCTGGACAAGCTGGTGGAACAGGCAATCGTGAAGGTTCACGCCTTGGCGCACGTGGACACCACTGGCCAGGTCTACGTAGGACAAGATGACTTCCTGCTCATAAGTCCGGAGCTCATCATCAAGGTAGGTTGTTAACATCTATTTCGAACCTTATCTTGAAAGTCCAATTTTTATTGTGTTTTCAATTTAATTTATTCAATACAACAAAATCGTACAAACGCAGGAATTTCAATGCAACAAAATCGTAAAAACGCAGGAAATGCTAATGCACCCCTGAATTAAGTATTCGATTTTTACAATTGGTTAAAAAACAAAACAGGACAAGTACACAGAAACACAATATATACAAATATGTACAAACACCATTCAATCTACAACAGGAAATAGCAGACATAGGTTTTCAAATATCAGTCCTTATCACTGTCATTGTAGAGCCTTACTGCACAATGTAAGAAAGACTTTTTCAAGCGTAGAGTCCTAGCTTTAGGCAAGGTGAGCATGTTGCTGTTCCTGAGCTGTCTCCCTGTGGCAGTCGCACGTTCAGGGGGAACAAGGTCGTGCAGAGGGTGATCCAGCATAGCTTTGAAGAGATTTACTGCTGCTGACTCCCTTCTTTCCTTCAGAGTTGGAAATCACAGTTCAATCTTGTTCATTATTTCGAACCTTGTTGTCCAGATGACTTTGACCAACGAAAAAAGGGGCAATTTCCCATAACCACCGGTAATTATTAGTCCAAATTCACTTGTGAGCTCTTCACATCCAACCTGGCGCCAACCAGGCTGTTTGTGGCTTTCAGAAATGTTTTTACGTTTGACAACATTAATACACAGCACTGAATAAGAGTAGATAGAAATGTAGTGAAACAGTGAATAAATGTAGCGACATGACTCCAGGTTTCTGTTGTTCCCTCGTAGGTGCCATGTGTGAATCAATCAGTCAAGAGCAGTGTCTGATGATGCAGCAAAGCCATTCTCATACTCTCTCTAACTCACTCTGTGTGTGTTTTTCCTGGTAGGCTCCAGATGAGATCTATGTAGGCGAACAGGTCACAGCAGAGATCGAGTTCACCAATCCTCTGGACGTCACTCTGTCCAAGGCAGAGTTTTATA
This sequence comes from Branchiostoma belcheri, assembly GCF_001625305.1. Lineage (NCBI taxonomy): Eukaryota > Metazoa > Chordata > Leptocardii > Amphioxiformes > Branchiostomatidae > Branchiostoma > Branchiostoma belcheri. Next base: position 8,848,408 of record NW_017803909.1, on the reverse strand, counting down.
TCGAGGGCCCTGGACTGCAGAAAGCAAAGAAAATCTCTCACAAGTACGTTACATCAGCTTTTGTCAAATTGAATCAATTTTGTTTTGAGCTATCACCACAGTAGGGTTAGTAGGGTGTGTAGGGTTACTTTGGGTTAGAAAAGTGGCCGCTAAGTAAATCGGTTCCATCTAGTAGCTATCTCGTGATTTATAATTGTTGTGTACTGCTACAACTTATTTCATGAGAAAAGATCTTACCAAGGATATGGATTTCAAACTGTTTTAAATGTTCTAGTCATGTCCACGAATATTGATTTCTAAACTGTGCCAAACATTCAGTTCTTACACTAGCCCCTACTGTTTAGTACAATCGGCAGATGCTACGTCAGCGTTGAACATCAACGTTGTTAAAATACTGCTATGGATCTTTTCATAAGGTTTCAGTTCGCCATTTTATCAATTACCGTAAACTATTTCTGGGGGATGTAGAATTTTGGATAAAACAACATATTGAAACAGCAGTCAAGCTTACAACCAGAATTATCATATTAGGCATTCCAGTTAATCATCCTATTGTCCTTAACACATTGTTATTAATATTGAAACTTTATATATATAAGAACAGACAGTACAAGTTTGTCACGAATAAAGGATTTATAGGCTATGTTAAATACTATCACAGATTAGAATATGTGACAGCACTGCAGGAAAATGGAGAAACATATGTTGAAATGGGGTCCACCGTATGGTAAATTGGTAGACTAATGTATTGTTTGCAAAATGTCTCTGGGTATTTATTTTTCTTGTATATGAACATGTTCTCTGTTCTTTTTTCTTTGCTTTTGAAATAATAATAAAGATTATTTGAAAAAACTTTCAGACCCATCAAACCAGGAGAGACAGCACGCGTGACGGAGAAGATAACACCTAGGAAGTGGGGGAAGAAAACCATCATAGCGTCCTTCACCTCCGACAAGATCAAACAGGTCACCGGCGAGCTCGACGTCCAAGTCAATGAATTAAACCTATCTTACTATACGGGTCACCGGCGACCTCGACGTCCAAGTCAATGAATTAAACCTATCTTACTATACGGGTCACCGGCGAGCTCGACGTCCAAGTCAATGAATTAAACCTATCTTACTATACGGGTCTGAAATATGGGGGGGTTTCAAAAGCCAAAAATTCTGCCCTATTGAATCAGTCCTTTTAAAATTTTGCAAACATTCACTTAACATCCCCAAAACAGCTAGTAATCTTGCATCACTGGCAGAACTAGGGAGATACCCCATTCACCTAGAGGCCTCCCTAAATGCCATCAAGTATTTCATTCGACTCTGTAAGAACGTACCAGCTGACACCCTTCAGGCAGACGCTCTTCTATGTCAAGTAGATTGAGAAGCATCAGGTACAAAATGTTGGGCGTCTGGTGTACGCAAAACTCTAGAGGAATGTGGTTATGCTTTCGTCTGGCAAAATCCCCAGTCAATTGTCTCAAACACGTCCCCTATTATGTCATCAATTTATCAGCGTATAAAAGATATCTATTTTCAGACATTTCTATCCGAAATCCACGACGATAACAGAATTGCAAATGCAAAGAATAAACTCAGATTATACAGACTAGTAAAACATTCTTATAACGAAGAAGAATATCTTAAATTAGCAAATGTACGTCATAGATCCACTATCACAAAACTAAGAATCAGTTGTCACAAATTGCGAATTGAAGCAGGAAGACATAACCGCACTCCCTTAGAGCAAAGAATCTGCCAATTTTGTAGCCTAGATAGAGTAGAGGACGAAGGCAAAAATGTACAATAAAGGTCTCCATTCATTCATTCATTAATCGGCCTTTGAAATTATGAAAAAATGCGGTATTTGGCCTCGTAGAAGGCATCAGATATTTCTGCCCATACATCCTTTACAGGAACTGGTTATGAATTTAAAAAAATGCGATATTTGGCGACGTAGAAGGCATCCCATACATGCTTTACAGGAACTGGTTTACGTTCAACATTTTCTTACGCTAGATACACATGGGAAAGGACACAAAATGGAAGGGCATAGTAGATAGTATGAGAAGTCAAATCATTGAAGATTTTTACAGTAGTTATACAGATACTCTTTTGACCATTTATTAATTGTCGGTGATACGGTAATACTATTTCTAAAATGATAGAGCATTAACTACAACAGGAATAATTTTCTTGTAGCTATATAGCTATAATAGCTTTATGACTATCTTTCGTAACAAGCTGATTGATGCAAACAATATCAACGTTTGTCCCAGTGGTGTCGTGATGGTCTCATATTAACTTGGTTGTAATACATGATTACAACTGTCAATCAGCATCGGTCAAACAAAAGGTTTATAGATCAGTTATAACAGGTAACTTACGATATCAACATCTTAGTTTCATGAATGTTTTCATTGCATGGTGACAGTTGCGACAATGTAATGAATTTTAACGAAACATTAGAAACCCATGGTACATAACTCACTCAGCTTCTATGGTAGCTTCTTTATTATTATAATTACTTCATGTAATGTTTTCATTGGTGGCAGTGACAAGAATGTGATAGAATCTACACGAAACATTGTAGTAGTTTCTCTAATTGATACGGTTTACCAATGGTGAGCAACAGCAATTTATTAAACGTGGTTGTCAGTTGGTGTCTACACGGTGTCCTGATGTTTATTTTTTGCAGATCTTTCTTTGTCTAAGATTCGACAAAAAGTCCTAGCTTACATTCTTTATGGCTGTAACTATGTCTCATTAATTATCTAGAATAAGTTTAAGATTTAAGTATACAAAAACAACAAACCATCTAACGAACCAAGCAACGAATTCTGAACCAATCAACCGAAAAACCAATGAACCGATCAACCGACCGACTAAGATACCAACCAGTCAACACTCAACCACTGAACAAGCAACGAGAATAGTTTCATCTAACACCTTTAGCATTGTCTTGCTGTGTGATTAATTTAATAACAAATGATAATTACGAGCGTTCTCTGCACTCGTAAATACACTAATTGGATGTCAAATGGAAACAAGTACATACGGGAAACATGACATATTTCATATAGCTTACTAACAGAATATAGGTCTGTTCTTAATTAATAGTTACAAAACTAACGTATCATAACTTACAAACACACCATAGCTTACAAGCACATATAATAACTTACAAACTCATGTAGGTTGCAAAGAAAATTATGGAATGCTTACAGATGATTAATTTGGCCTTGAAGATGTCCTCACGCTCGCTCCAAACAGCTGCAGAGCTCATGATACTCCCAAAATGCCAGCAGCTTGGTGAAAAATATTCAAAGGTCATCAAGTTCCTTCTTTTCGCAGATTTTCTGTTGTTTTTTTTTCCAGCCAAGTAAAATGTTCAGGTTTTATTAACGCTGTCTCACGCTGTTACTTTTAATCTGGTCTTCAAACTCTCCATTCACAATATTCCTCCGTCCTGCTCCTTATTATCACTGTCCTGTACGCATCCCAATTAAAGTTCGTGTCACCGATCCACGGCTGAAATCTCTGCTAAGTTCCAAATTCAGAGACTGGTTACCAACCACTAGACTACAGATCACTGGCCGAGTAACCAGAAACAGTCACAAACTGTCCAACCTCACAGCAAGAACCAACATGTCCAGTTTACTCAACAAACCTTGACAATATAACACATCAGACGTAAATATGTACTTTTTCATTCGATCAGCTGAATATTACTACAGTGAATGCCCCTAAGATGTGCTGCGCCAGTTTCAACCATATTATTGTTCTAAATTGCAATATTTTTCAATAATTGTCAATGCATTTTATTATGTAAAATACCGCTTGTTTGTAGTGAATGATTTTTAAACTTTGAAAATTGGACGTAATTCAGTGGTCTCACTGCAATGAAGATTGGCAATGTTCAATAAAGTGATCTTGAATCTTGATCTTCAAGTACAAACTCCAGAGCTTCATGAATCCATGTCCCTTGTTCCCCGGGAACTACCAAAGTGAGTATAGAGACTCTTTTTACACAACCAAGTCTTTTATTCAGCCGACGTTTCGGTGACCGTCTGTCACCATCGTCAGGGCAATTCTGACTGGTTCACGTTGCATTGCAGCACAGGTAGATACGTAAATATTGTACATTTGGGAATGCGTCTATAGCAGCGACACCTGTGCTGCAATGCAATGTGAACCAGTCAGAATTGCCCCGAGGAAGGTGACAGACGGTCACCGAAACGTTGTCTGAATAAAAGACTTGGTTGTGTAAAAAAGAGTCAATTTACTCAGTTTCTAATGAAACTATTCACGGATAGTTCACTACTAACATTTTATAACGCTGGGTACGCAAAAATGAAGTAGAATAACAGATGTTATGAGCAGGCTAAAAAGGTTTTTGTCTAATTTTCGACACATAGAAAAAACGTATGCAAAAAATAAACACTTGGACACAGTGTAGATACCAATTGACAACCACCTTTAATAAATTGTTGCTTCTTCATCATAGCTAGGCCTCATCTTTTAAACTTAGTTCTCTGTGAATCCAAAATGCTGGGTAATCCTTATGTCAATTCCTATCGTTCGTTCGTTCGTTGATCATTCATATGATGTAAAGTAAATTAAAGCTCGCTTTGAAGTACCTTAGAAGCTGAGCGAGTTACATATCATAGGTTTCTAAAGCCTCTTGTAGATTCCAGTGCATCGTCGGAAATGTCACCAATTGAAACATTTTCTGAAACTGAAATACCAATATTGGTAGGAGCCCCATATAACTCATCTATCATGCCTGTTTTGCATGGTCCAGCCAACGAATTCTGAACCAATCAACCGAAAGATCAATCAACCGATCAACCGACCAACTAACATACCAACCAGTCAACACTCAACCAATGAACAAGCAACAAAAGCAGTCTCATCTGACACCTCTAACATTGTCTGGCTGTCTGGTCAGTTAATTAATGAAAAAATAGCGTTCTCTACACTCGTAAATGCACTAATTGGATGTCAAATAGAAACAAATACATACGGGAAACATCATATATTTCATATAGCTTACAAACTCATGTAGCTTGCAAATAAAACTATGGAATGCTTACAAATGATTAATTACCCTCCATGTAATGGGGGTATTGTTTTTGGTCCGTTTCATGTTTTGGTCTGATATCTGAAGATCGGTGAAAAGGAACTGTATGATATTTGGCAGATTGATGGATGGGGCCTTGGAGATTGTGTAGGTTGAGCCCCTGGTGATTGACCTTGGTACTGCAGTTTAATTTTTTTATTCTATTGTTGGCGCGTTATGGACTGTTTGTGCTATATTAAGGTAGCATGTAGTTGTTATAATTATGGTTTAGTGGTTTAAATTTGGGTTTCCTAGCTGTTTGCGTTTGATATTTACAAAATGTTTAACGTTGGTCTTTTTGTGTTGAATGTTTGGAAAATCTGGTGGATGGTTTGGTATAATTTTTGGTATGTGGGCAGTTGTTGAGTCTCTTTGTGTTTTAGAGTGCATTAGCAGGTTGTCGTATATTTGTATTGCTTAATTTAAAAGGATTTCTACATTATCACCCCTATTTTATAGTAGTGTGGTCTGTGTTTGACCACAGTGTATCTGTTTTTACCTCCTGTTTGACAGGCTATAGTTATATTTCTTTGGTCTGGTTGTTTTTGGGTCATTGACCTGCCGGCCTTGCTAATGGGGTGGTTTGTTTGTACACAACACCAACCTCGTTCATGGAGGGAAGATGTCTATTGCTTGTTTGGCCTTGAAGATGTCCTCACGCTCGCTCCGAACAGCTGCAGAGCTCATGATATTCCCAAATTGTCAGCAGCTTGGTAGAAAACATTCAAAGGACAGCAACTTCCTTCTCTTCGCAGATTTTGTTAATGTCTTTTTACAGCCAAGTAAAATTTTCAGGTTATCAACCTGTCTCACGCTGTTACTTTTAATCTAGTCTTCAAACTCTCCATCCACGAGAGTCGTCTGCCCTGCTTCTTATCATCACTGTCCTGTACGCATCACCGATCCATGGCTGCGAATTCAGAGACTGGTTACGACTCACAAGACTACAGATCACTGACCGAGTAACCAGAAACAGTCACAAACTGCCCAACCCCATAACAAGAACCAACAGATACAGAAACTCACCTGTTCCGTACATGTGCATTTTACCCTACAAACCTTGACAACATAACACATCAGACGTAAATATGTACTTCGATGTCATTCGATCAGGAGAATACTTACTACAATAAATGCACCTTAGATGTGCTGCACCATTTTTAACCATTGCATGTTATTGTTCTAAATTGCGATATTTGTCAATAATTGTCAATGCATTTTATTATGTAAAATACCGCTTGTTTGTAGTGAATAGCTTTTAAACTTTGTAAATTGGACGTAATTCAGTTGTCCCACTGCAATGTTCAATAAAGTGATCTTGGATCTTGAATCTTAATCTGTGGGTACAAACAAACTTCGGAGCTTCATGAATCCATGTCCCTTGTTCCCCGGGGACTGGTTCACTACCAACATTCTATTACGCTGGATACGCAAAAAGGAAGTAATTTAACAGATGCTTGAGTAGGCTAATTGTTGTCAATTTTTCGACACAGAAAGAAACAAAACGTATGCAGGAAATAGACATTTGGACACAGTTAGTCAACACCAAATGACAACCACATTTAATATATTGTTGTGTGCTCATCATAGCTAGGCCTTATCTTTTAAACTTAGTTCTCTGTGAACCCAAAATGCTGGATAATCCTTATATCAATTCCTATCGTTCGTTGATCATTCATATGATGTAAAGTAAATTAAAGCTCGCTTTGAAGTTCCATAGACGCTGAGCGAGTTACATATCATAGGTTTCTAAAGCCTCTTGTAGCTTCTCGTGCATCTCGTGATGTGTTTTTGTCTTTTTAAACGTTTGCACTATATCTTATGCACTATTTCCTATGTATATATGTAACGAATTCGAAGTGCCTGTATTCCATGTATTTGAGCCTTGGAAGACTAGCCCTGTATGGCTAAAAGGTTTCGAAATAAATGAAATGAAATAAAAAATGAAAATTAAATGTCACCATTTAAAACGTCACAATTAAATGTCACCAATTAAAACGTCACAATTAAATGTCACCAATTAAAACGTCACAATTAAATGTCACCAATTAAAACGTCACAATTAAATGTCACTAATTAAAACGTTTTCTGAAACTGAAATACCGATATTGGTATATGCCCCACATAAATGATCTATCGTGCTTTTTTTTCCATTGACAAATGTTGCTTTTATTATCGGATTTTTAATCATGTATTTCAGCAACGTTGATGTGACACCATCACCACTGATACGAGCGTGCCACCCATAAAAAGCACGTTGATACCGATTTCACGTCTGACTGTGAAATGGCTATGATTTTCTTAGTAAATTCTGACACATATCGGCCCTATGGTGAGGCCCTAGAACTGCTTGACCGTGACTTCCCTCTCTCCGGTGACCTGCTGCAACTGGACAGACGTCAGGGAGGCCACGATGGTCTTCTTTCCGGCCTTTATGGGGGTCATACCTTCTGCGATACGGGCTGTTTCCCCGGGCATGATGGTTCTGAGAACAATATCATGATGGTGTTTTTAGTACACAATGTAATTAAACCTTCAAATGTCGGTGACAGGAACGTTTGATGTCTCTGCTCGAAGCAGGAACTATTTCACTATCAGCATTTTATTGCGCAGGATACATGGTAAAAGGAAGGGGTCTGGAATAACAGATGATATATAGAACTTTATTGCAGGACAGTTGTACATGGTACAATGTATAGCAACGACTATTGGACATAGTACGGAAAAAATAAAGAAAATGGCATATAATGAGAATAAACGTTCTAATTACTAAACATAAAGAGCTAAAATAGTATACAATCAAGTAAGGCTAATCATGAGTTTCCGCATTTTTTCTTATCACAAAACAGTTTTTATGTATTTACCTATCTTTGCATTGTATGAGTTGTTGCATTTGAATATGTATATATAAATCTTTTCAAAGCATCAAGTCTGTTGAAATCTATTGTACTAGGTTCGATAAATGTGAATAGCTTATTACGTAAAACGTCATATCTAAAGCATTTCATGGTGAAGTGAAATTTATCTTCAATCAATTTGGTTTGGACAAAATGGACAGAACCTTTGGTCAGGGGCTATGTCATAGTATCTGATCACACTTGTTTGTTGTTTATATGCTTGTATCACTTCCAGAATATCGGAGAAGAACTTACCCGTAAGGAATGGTCTTGGGCCTCTGCAGTCCGGGACCCTCGATACGGAACACCGCTTGTGTCAAGGACACGTCCAGCGGGTTTTTGAACTCCACTGTCACCCAGTACTGATTACCGACAGCCATCTCCGATGGTCCCTGAGCAACATTAGTACAAAGTGTTATCTATGGTTATCCCATCTAAAGTATGGAAATCCCTTGGGATCCATATTCTACTTAATCAAATTGAATTTGTATCAAACCCCCACATAAACATATACATAATAATACATATTGCATTTTTGTACCTCGGCAACCAGGACTCTATAACTGTATTTTTAAAATGTATGTATATTATTGCACCATTGTTCATAATTTGTATATTTCACTAAGCATGTATTTTGTACATTGTAAAATGCATTATATGTATGTCTAATAATTTTCATTTTTCCCCAGGGTGTCCCTTATAGTAATAGTCCTTGACTAGTTGGGACACCCTGGCTTCTTTGTAAGCCAAATGAATAAATAAATCTATGGTTACCATATAGACAAGTTGGCTTAAATATGAAACGTTTCTTAAAGATTTGTAACGGACTCGGTGTTCCTCTATATAATGGAAGTATGTCAGTAGCATCTACCAGACTCTTTTTGTTTATCGGCAAAATATAAGAACTTTGCCAAATAGGCTTAGTGATTTGCCGAAGGAGTTAGCATGCAGATCACGAGTTATGCAACTGTACGTGACAAATATGTATATTACAATGTATATGAATTGTATAGCCTATTTGGCCGATTTTAATATTATTTTCACACAACCTTAATTAACAGCTCTTATAGTCTATCATGTCACCAAGATACCTGGTTTATGGCATTCACTATATTGTTGGTTTTAGACCACAAAGAACTGTCTACATTATTATTCATTTGAATATTATTATTTCTATGTTTGAAATGAGTTGATATCATTAGGTATATAATCAAATGTCTCTACAAATACGTTGATATCCATTTGATTATTGTTATTTCTATGCTTGAAAAGAGTTGATATTATTCTGGTTAAAATCAAATGTCTCTACAGATACGTTAATATTCATTTGATTATCATTATTATAATTTCTATGTTTGAAATGAGTTGACATTATTAGTTTATAATCAAAGGTTTCTACGGATACGTTAATATTCATTTGAGTATTATCATTTTTATGTTTGATATCATTATGATTATCATGAAATGTCTCTAATTTCTATCTTCTGTATCATTTTCCGTTATTATTCTATTATTACCTGGATGGTTCAATCTCTGTATCTTTTTATGAGAAAGAATAAAAATTTAAAAAAAAGAACTGTCTTGGCCCTACCTTGATAACGAGATCGTGGCTGAGGAGCCGGAAGTCGTCTTGCCCGGCCCACACCTGCTTGGTGGTGTCCACGTGAGCCAGCACGAACACCGTGATCATGGACTGCTCAACCAGCTTGTCCAGGTACTCCTTCGAGGTCATCCTCATTTTGACAGTGTCCACTGTGACGGCAACGGAACGAATGACGAAACGGTAGCTTGACAAGGTTTACATCCTATAAAAGGTCTCCAAACGCTATGCTCTATGCAGAGCATAGGGTTTGGTGTCCATGTCCATTTCCATAGCCCTTGGGCGACACACAGTTGTGCAGGGCACTACAGCAGGGGGCTGGTCCGCTGGTAGTGCTGTGTGTTTGACCTTCCCACACTCTTTCTCATATGTGCCGAGTGCTAAGCAGAGAAAGAAGTGTGTACCATTTTTAAAGTCTTTGACCCGGCCGGGGTTTGAACTCCACTCACGACCTCCCGGTTACAAAGCGAACACTCTACCAATTGAGCTATTGCATCGGTTTTTATCCTGTTTTTTACTGGTGTTTTATACTTCTTATATACACCATCTTAATGTACCGTACTTGCTCCCCTGGCAAATTTTGCAGACAGACTTTTGATTCATCTCAAGGTTTTAGATAAAAAGCTAGTTCACTGTTTGAAATGACAGACCTTTTAATTATCATCTCTAGGTATATCATGGTTTAAAGTGCACATGTTCAGTGTGGAAAGTAACAAAAAATACTAAAATAAAACTAGTACCCCCTATTCTAAGAGGGCCTGGAAACCCCAGCACCAAGATCATGTACTGGTCAGAAACTCCAGCAGCTTAAGGATTGAAGATAATAAAGGCCCCTGGCAATGCAAGAACAATGGTCAGGAAACGAAACGTGGACAAGTTGCATTAAATCATGGTCAACACTTCGTTCATCCTTTTGCTTTCTGACACCATCTGTAGTGAGATCAAATGGACTGTCGAAAACAATCCTTCAAGGAACAGTAAAAGGAGCAAGAAAAAATGGGCCGACAACATCCAAGAATGGACAGGAAAAAAAACCTGCGGAAACCCTAACCCTAGCTCACAGCCGAGAGGGATGGCGGCAGATGGTCAGACACTCAACCATGCAGTGCCCCCACGACCCTGACCTGGGTTAAGGGACCAAGGTACATGGTACAAGGTACCATCTGTAGAAAAAACACGTCATAATAAAAAAGAGAAACGGTGACGTACCTCCGCCTGGTGGAATGGTCACGTCCTCCTCCAGCTCTCCCAGTTGTGCCCCCAGCACGCCGGTGTAGTACGTGGCATTGACCGTCAGGTGGGCCGTGATGTGACGAGATTCCGCACTGGTGTTTTTAATGGTCAGGGTCACTTCGATGTCCTGACCAACGTAGGCCTGCGTATGAAGCCACAGTTGTAGCATAAGTTATTCACACAAACAGTTGCACAGACATGATTATTTATCACATCCATCTAATTACTAAGTGAGATAGGAAATTCAATTCGAAACCCGTGATAACTAAAAAAAACTGGTGATAACTCCTTTCAGTGCAAATAATTTGCACAGTCATGACCTGTGGGCACTATATGCATATTTGAGCCTTGGGAAGAAATGCTAGACAAAGGGAACATGACAGGAGCCAGCATTTGACATATGTACTCCGAAGATTTCCAAAAGTAAGGTCGTTGTAGTTTTCTTTAGAACACTGCTGCATCAAAAGTACATATTCATAAGGTATAAAAATTGTCATGTGGATTCCAGTGCATAGTCGCAAATGCCACCAATAAAAACATTTTCTGAAACTGAAATACCAATATTGGTATATGCTCCACATAACTGATCTATCATGTTTCCCATTGACAAATGTTGTTTTTATTATCGGATTTTTAATCATGTATTTCAGCAAACTTGATGTGATTACCACTGACATCACCCACAGAAAGCATCACCCGTAGAAGCCAAATGCCAAAGACTTGTAAGTGCTAAATACTGTATAACCGACTCTCAACAACAAATGATCACCTCTTCATTGGCAGTGATAGAAAACTCCACATCTTCATTTTTGATGATGTCTTCATATGTCCACGGCGTAGTGCCGTATCCCACAGCCTTGCGGACTGCCACTCGCTCCTGGTCAGAACCTGGGGAAAATATAAGTTGAGTTCTCCATTACTAATAGAATAGAATCCGGCAGAATATAGAATCCGGCAGGCATAGCCGTACCCCTCTGAAAGATAGAACGTGCGAATTCTGTAATCATTTGTATGTTGAAAACGAGATACACTTTCTACTTGACTGTACATTATATAAAGATAAACGCCAAGAACTACTCGTTTTTTTACATTAAGACAAGATATGCAAGAAAATGTCAAAGCAGGACACGTTTAAACACTTGATGTCATGCAAGAACGAATGTATAGCAGACAAACTATGTAATTATGTTCCCAAATGTTTCAAAAAGAGAGAAGAAA
>NW_017803909.1:8831314-8836325 GCF_001625305.1 Branchiostoma belcheri | reverse complement strand
GTATATATAGACACATACATACACATATGCGTGATGGGACCATATGTATACATGTGCATATATACAAAGTAAATAGGTGACTCATGAGTGACTCATATAGATAGATAGATAGATAGATAGATAGATGTATAGATGTATAGATATATATATATATATGCACACACATACGCATACATATATTTAGAGAGAGAGAGAGAGAGAAACATATACATATAGATATGTATACATATACATAAATATATATATATAAACAAATATATATATATGTTATATACACATACCATTATGCTAATAAGGGCGGCGCCAGCGGAGCCGCCCGGAGCCGCCCGGATCTTGAGGTACCTCCGACCGTCATATTACTACTCAAAGGCCCCTGGCAATGCAAAAAGAATCAAGAAACGAAACGCGGACAAGTTGCATTAAATCATGGTCAACACTTCGTTCATCCTTTTGCTTTCTGACACCGTCTGTAGAAAAACACGTCATAATAAAAAAGAGAAAAGGTGACCTACCTCCCCCTGGTGGAATGGTCACGTCCTCCTCCAGCTCTCCCAGTTGTGCACCCAGCACGCCGGTGTAGTACGTGGCATTGACCGTCAGGTGGGCTGTGATGTGGCGAGATTCCGCACTGGTGTTCTTTATGGTCAGGGTCACTTCGATGTCCTGACCAACGTAGGCCTGCGTATGAAGCCACAATTATACGTCATTCACACAAACAGTTGCACAACCATGCCCCCAGGTAGTCTCCTTTTCAGGCGTTCCGGGATCGGTCGATCGATCCGGCCGCCAGCCCTATATCTCCATCCCTGTTTCGATCCTGGAACGCCTGGAAAGGAGGCTAGCCCCCAGGTCTCAATGTGTATATTTGAGCCTTTGGAACAAGTACTAGACTGAGGAAAAATGACAGGTGTCTTGGAGGTAGAACCAACGAGCCTCCTTGGTAGAACCAACATTACTCCGAAGACTTCCCAAATTTAATAAGGTCGTAGAAGATTTCTTTTATTTAAGGTCGTAGAAGAAAGGGTCATTGACAGATACACTGGTGCATCATACGTTCTATAATAAGGTACATGGATTGTCATAGAGGTCATTAGATCAACAGAAGTAAAAATACATTTTGATGCAAACGACAGATGCCGCAAACTTGAAAGTACTTAACCGTATAACCGACTCTCAACAACAAATGATCACCTCTTCATTGGCAGTGATAGAAAACTCCACATCTTCATTTTTGATGATGTCTTCATATGTCCACGGTGTAGTGCCGTATCCCACAGCCTTGCGGACTGCCACTCGCTCCTGGTCAGAACCTGGGGAAAATATAAGTTGAGTTCTCCATTACTAATAGAATAGAATCCGGCAGAATATAGAATCCGGCAGGCATAGCCGTACCCCTCTGAAAGATAGAACGTGCGAATTCTGTAATCATTTGTATGTTGAAAACGAGATAAACTTTCTACTTGACTGTACATTATATAAAGATAAACGCCAAGAACTACTCGTTTTTTTACATTTAGACAAGATATGCAAGAAAATGTCAAAGCAGGACACGTTTAAACACTTGATGTCATGCAAGAACGAATGTATAGCAGACAAACTATGTAATTATGTTCCCAAATGTTTCAAAAAGAGAGAAGAAAGGGCTACTAACAGTAGATGATAGGTAGTATATAGTATTGTTATAATGTATAAATTCCTAGCAATTAGCATTAGAATGTAGCGTTCCACTATGCAATACTCATGTTTTGCATACTGCATTTCCTCTTGTGCATTTAGCCCATCTGGGCAAGAACATGCAATAAAGATTCATATCATATCACTAATTCTCATCTCAAAGGACGGGCGCAACAGATAGACGACCAAATGACATTGGTCATTGAGATCGTTGAAAGGGCCATTGACAGATCATTGGGATACCGTGGAGATTGTCACATCGACCATTGGTTATTGAGATCACTACCAGATCATTGTAAAATACTTGGAGATACGTTGAACGATCCGTTGGAAGATCATGGAAATCATTGAATGATCAATGGTATCATTGGAGGTGTCGAAAGTTTCGTTCTTTCCTAGAACTATTGCAGAGTGGAACTCGCTGTCACCAAGTACAGTAGGGGCATTATCATTAGATATCTTAATTTAAACAATGTTTAGCGTTAGATTTTTAAGGGTTAGGTGTAACAAGTCGTTCGGTGTAATAATATATCCTTAATAGGATCGACCCCAGGCTACCTTACTAATGGACAATTGAGACATCTCAGCAAGATACAGACAATCGTTGCTCAACAAAAACATGAAAATCTACCTTCTGCGTGTTTGTAGTTCTCCGTGACGTCTTCCCTCCCGTAGGTGCCAACTGCCTTGGTGCTCATGTGGAATCCCACAGAGTTCTTTTCATGTCGGAGGAACTCAAAGTAACCGTAGTCGTTCTCCTGAGACAGGACAAAGAAGTTGACGGTACAAAACGGTAAAGAGAATACAGCATAATGTTCTTCAGTTGCAGGCTGACGCTGTTCTTCAATTGCCAGCTGAGATGATACTGGTAAGCGTAATTCTAGTTTCATATACGTGCTGCGATCTTGCATGAACACCCTAGGCTTGGGTGTACATGAAGAGCAACGGTAGATGCAGAGCAACATGAAGAGCAACTGTAGATGCACCGATCTTCATCGGTCTTCATAGTCTGTCTCGCTTGTCCAGTGACTATCTACATCCCCGTAATAGCCAGCCTATCCTAAAACCTTTTTGACCATCGATGGCATCGTCATCAGGTTTACATAATCATGATCTTTCCTATTCATGACGCGGTATAGCTGTCGAGATAGCTGTCGAGGGTGCTGTCAACCCAGCGGTAGCTGTCAGCAGAGTGTTAGCTGTCTCCGAAGCGACAGTATGTTGTGCCTGACGTAATCTTACTCATGATGTAAATTACAAACTTTACCTGCCAATACACCTTGTCCGCGTTCACTTCGGCAAATACGAACATGGTGTCATACGGCAGGTACACCGTCCCGTTCTTCACGGCTACCACAGGGCACGGGCCGCACTGGAAAATTCCTGCAAGAGTTCAGAATAAATTGTCATACGAGATGTAGGAATTTTCTCATTGCCTCCGAATCTGATCATGAAAGTATTTTGTGTGCGTGATGGTTTTGGTGGGCAGGTGTTAAAATGTCTGAACAATTGGTTGCAGTACACGTAGTATAGTATGATGCAGTGAAAGAACAAGGCTTTGGTTTGAATAGCAAAGTTCTTTTATCACAACCATTTATCTTTACGAGCCGACGTTTCGATGACCGTCTGTCATCTTCGTCAGGGCAATTCTGACTGGTTTACTGTACACTGAGATGTTACTTGGTGCATAGTGCACTGAAGGTGTTACATTGTTACATGGTTTGGTTGCAAGACTGGTTTGTTGTTGTCACCTTCGCTTGTTTCCTGTGGGGTAGCGTCCACCACCTGCCAGCCCCCGAAACCTTCGGGTAGTTCAGGCCGGGCCATCCACGCCTCGTTCCACACGTGGAAGTTCCTACAATGACGGACAGCAGTATTTATCTCTGAGTTGATAGCTCACTTAACGTGCTCTCTAAATCTATTGATTCTTTCTTTCTTTCTTTCCTCGCTTATAATATATAACCCTTGCTGCAGATCGGACAGACACAAAAACTAATTCATTGTGAGAGCCGTAAAAGTGTGTGTGTATATATATATATATATATATATATATATATATATATATATATATATATATATATATATATATATATATATATATACATATATATATATATATGTATATTTGTATATATTGTATTTTATACTGAAATTGTTACTTTTAATCTTCGTGTTCTTTTAAATGATTATAATTTTTAAATGCTAATCAAGTTTTTAAGCTACGTATCTGTAATGATGTTTGTATATTAAGGATTGTAAAATGTCAATGTAATTCAGAAGTGCTTGGCCTGAAGCATTTTGGCACGTCTGCCATGTTGATGTTTAATAAATATTTGATTTGATTTGATTATAACCAGCGTTCAGTTCGATCTGTGAGGAGGGTGTGCCAATCACATCAGTGTGCTCAAAAATGTCATATTCAGAGTATTCTGCAAAGAGCAGGAACATCGATGTAAAACTTTGGGCTTCGTCACGTCACTGAGAAGTGGCTATCTGAACAAAGAAAGGAATTGATCATGACTTAAAGTCCACAAATTTGTCATGTTTATCATGCCAATTATTTTGTATTTCTCACCACACAGAGTCTTCTGACTCCATACGATAGCCACGCCTGTCAAAGTAGTAGTCGATGGTCATGGACACGTCAGTGTCGTGTGCCGACTGGAAGTTGGTGATGCTTCGGGCCGGGATGCCCAAACAGCGGAGCACTGGAGAGTGAAAGTTTAGATTCAATAAATCCATGATGTTATTGAATCTGTAACAAATATGTGACAGAACCAGGCCGGGTGTATGCAATGACTTCGGTGAAAACTTTCAAACTTTTGACAGCATTACGCCAAAAAACAGTATCGTATTACCTGGATGTCTAACCTTCATCGACGTATTTTGACAGCATTTTAATGCATTTTCATGCTAGCATATAGTTTTATACCACTACATTCTGTACTCATTGTTCTTGTCAATGTCTGTTTGCAACTAGCCCTCGGGCATGAACTTGCAATAAAGAACTCTTATAATGAAGTTAGCGACATTACTAAAATGGTTATAGTCCAAATATTTGACAGCACATGTACAGCGTTCGTTACAGCACTGTGTCAGCGCGGGATCAGTGACAACAATGACTATATTATACCATTACCTTTGGAACATTTAAGTCTTGTGCTGGTCAGAAAAAAACTCTGTCGACACGTACCTGTATACCCTGGCGGCCAAACTAGTATCGGGCCGTTGGCCGTTTTCCTTCGGCAGCCAAGAGCCCTTCGCCCGCCTATCTAAATTACCGCTACGGGGAGTTGAGCCAGAGGGGAATTTAGCTGGCCCTAGAACTAGCCAAACT
>NW_017803909.1:8822196-8831294 GCF_001625305.1 Branchiostoma belcheri | reverse complement strand
CCCGGGGCTAGTCTCCTCCCCGTAGCGGTAATTTTAGACAGGCGGGCGAAGGGCTCTTGGCTGCCGAAGGGAACAGCTAGCGGCGCGAAACGAGTTTGGCATCCAGGGTAGTACGTACCTGTAGTCAGGACACCGGAGAAGACCCAGCACTGCCCGTACCGCACCGGCCGGCGCTCAGTGCCCCACTGCAGCAGGATGTCCACGCTACCGTTCCAGGCAGTGGGCGGGGTCCCAAAGGAATAGTCGTTGGACCAGTTGCCCATCAGGACGCCGTTATCATCCGCACTATTGACCTGCACCATTGAGAGATGACACGCGCCTCATACACAGAAGGACACAGCTCTTAGATATTCTACAAAAGCTTCAATCAAGCAACAAATACGACAGATTCTCGATTCGATCAGGAAAAACAACTTACCATTTTCGACATGGCCCTGCTGACGTTCACCGCGCTCCTTCGTGCATTGGCAGAGAGTCCTGACTTCTCCAGCAGCAGTAGAACGACCTCGGGGATGCCGGGTTCAAACTGTGTGTGAACAATTTTCAACAACATGGATCAGGCAACTAGAGTTCACCGCCTTCATTTGACCATTGCTGTTCGATGTACAAATGTACACAACTTTAGAGTTCCTTTCTGAAATATCGCCATACACAATATGAAAGGAAGGGAAAGAGAATGAAATGGAGAATTTCGTTTTATTTGACAAAGCAACTTCACCTGTCCAAAGTTCCATCCACGGTTTCCAATGCTGTACCGGCTACCGAAGTACTGGTACCCATACTCATTCAGAACATACTCCTCAAGCTTGGCGTTGTCATCCAGGTACGTCAGATCATCTGGAAATGTATACATTTGTATTTTGTGCTTTCATTTTCTCATCTGCTGCCATCGTAATAAATAATACATCTGTCGTACAAGATTAAATTTTGTAGCTTTCATTCTCGTAGTAGTGGTATACTTGAGGTCAGTTAGTGATCCTGTTAAGGCGCGGTCACATTTCCCAACCCGGGGCCCGACTGGCAGTCAAAAATTATGATATAAGACAGCAAAACACATAAAAAAAGTTTTAGAAAACTAACCATGAGCACTATTTGTGTATACTCTTTATACAAGTTGTTTATTTTTCGTTTACGCAAACAACCTGGCCGGGCCCCGGCTTGGAAATGTGACCGTGCCCTTACCCCTCCCCCCTCCCTCTTCCACTGTGATGGCCATCGTTGAATGACTTTTGAGCGCCGAAAATTTTCATTAGTTGTTTCATGGATAACGAATTCAATGGATAAAGAAGTATGTCAGTAAGATATCTTTGATAGATTTCGTTCAAATCATTATTTTCATGGATTATATCCCAATTCGTCGTGTGGCGCAATCGGTAGCGCGTTCGGCTCACACCCCAGAGGTCGTGGGTTCGAACCCCACCTTGTCACCGATTTTGTGCCCTTGGGAAAGGCACTTTACACGACTTTGCTCACTTCACTCAGGTGAAAATGAGTACCTAGCTTCGGCTAGGGACGTCCCTCGGATAGGACGTTAAATGGAGGTCCCGTGTTTGGGGAGAGCCACACCCCACGCACGTTAAAGATCCCACCAAACCTTTCGAAAAAGAGTAGGGGCATGCCCCGGTGTGCGATGGTACAAACACTACTGTATGGAGTTGGTGATTCACTTCAAATCACCCGAATGGAGGCCTGGCGAACCTCTGTTCCGTATCAGCCACATGGTGATTACATCACCACACATGGTGATTACATCATCACCCGGACGGAGGCGTGGCGAACCCCGTCTTGTATTAAGCTAACGAAAGGGTCATAATGTCACCTCGTAAGAGGCGGTATAACCCCGACCAATACGGTCGACCGATGATGATGATATCCCAATTATAAGTCATGCAAATCCAGTTTTTAGGACCCAACGGTAAAAAAATGGCCTTTGAATAGTGGCCTAACCTTTGCACCAGGGGTTGAAGAGGACGACGACGTTGCGAGTGTTGACTCTCAAGCTGCGGGACTTCTCTCCAGCCAACTCCGCCTCAACCACCACGTGATACCTGCCGACAATGGCATCAGCAAGTGGCGTGATGTTCACCTGTAGGGAACAGATACAACGTGAAACCAATGACATTGCAGGGTTGGACAAGTCCCATTGCCCACTTGCCCAGGGCAAGTAAAAGTACAGTTCGGGCAAGTGAATATCCCCCTGTACTTGCCCGATTGGGAAAGTAAATTTTTGGGATGCAAAGTATACCCGCAATGGTGTTTGGAGCAAAATTACTCATGATTTGGCCATAATGATATTATATTCAGTCTCAAACCACCTTATTTTGATAACTCTAAAATGAAAATAGTTTTCTTGCTGGTAGTGAAAATGCATATAAAAATGTCGTTTATGTTGGGCAAGTGAAAAGTTAGTTCGGGCAAGTGGAGATGTCCATTTACTTGCCCAATAGGGCAAGTGGATTTTTGAAAACTTGTCCAACCCTGAGTGAATATTGAGTAATGTGGTCATCAGTAGTCTTCCAAATAAAGTCCTGTGGCACATAGCCGACCATGGTCTCCATGCCTTCTCTAGAACATGGTTGGCATCCGTGAATAGTTTCATCAGGTTGCTAAGACACTGAGTAAAGAGACTCTTTTTACACAACCAAGTCTTTTATTCAGACGACGTATCGGTGACCGTCTTTCACCTTCCTCAAGGCAATTCTGACTGGTTCACATTCCACTGCAGCACAGGTATCGCTGCTACAGCAGTACAGATGCATTCCCAAATGTACAAAATTTGTAGATGTGTAAATATTGTATATTTGGTAATGCATCTGTAGCAGCGACACATGTGCTGCAGTGCAATGTGAACCAGTCAGAATTGCCCAGAGGAAGGTGAAAGACGGTCACCGAAACGTCGTCTGAATAAAAGACTTGGTTGTGTAAAAAGAGTCTCTTTACTCAGTGTCCCATGGTCAAAGTGTTAGCGTATATCATGGTGCTTCCTTCTGTGTAAAATAGTTTTTTATAATCTTCACCTTAACGTTCCGGCCTTCTGCCTTTTCGACCGTGGCACTCCACTGGCCTTTCTTGGCGTCTCCAACAGGCAGCCGTAACATGGTTCCTTTGTTCGGCAGAGGGTTGTTGCCTGAAGATGCACATGCAAACCGTTTAGTCCACTAGTTCTCGATGAAGATCATGACTTGTTGGCAATAGAGGTACATGTTTGCTCTTTTAACATTACCAGGAAGCTGGAATCTTTACTGTATAAGAAATCGCATTAGAGACGCCATCAGTAATCATTGCACAATGATTGCATAAAGATAGATAGTCACGATGGCAACTTTTATTTCAGTACAAAAATTTAGATGACTTAACTACTAAAGTAGTATGGGATATGACTGTTACACTTGTTCATTTTGTAGTGACATTTCTAAAAGTTAGGAATTTCTAGAAGCTATATTGCAGTCTTTCCATTTGTCTGTAGCGAGCAGATAATAATGCTAGCATTTGGATTTCTTTCCTAAATGAGAATCTCATAATACTGACCATACTGGAACTCTATCAGCAGCTTGTCCTTCTCCAGATCGACGTCCCTGTCGAACAGCAGTCCCACGGAGAACGACTGGCCGCGCCTCACGACGACGTTCTCCAGATACTCCGCGGTGTGGTGCGCGGGCCCGTTCTCGTCCTTGTGGAAGAGGAGGTCCACCAGCACCAGCGGACGGTCGGCAGCTGTGTGAGATTCAGCAGAATATCGGTAATTCCAATCTCCGCGGCCATTTTGAAAAGTGGTCCCGCGAGAGTACAGCGCGAACGTACGTGTTCTTGCACGAAAACGAGGCTCGTCATGATACCCCCTCACATTCTCCTAGCTTCCATAATGGCTTTCAGTGTAGGACCAAGTGGGTATCATTCATGATTTTCACACTTCCCATAATACCTAGTAAAGATCACGGATATGACGTAAGAAGCGGATACACGTAATGCGACCGTGCGAGTAGGAGAGAAGGTAGAACGATAGAAGGTACGTCATTTTCTCTATTTCCAACAAAGATGCTATTATGGCATGCGCTTTATACTAGATAAATAATTCAAAACAATATAGTTGACCAGTTTTTCGGAAATATTACATCGAGGAAGGGGGAGAAGTGGTCATACGTCATATCCGTGATCTTTACTATGCATTATGGGAAGTGTGAAAGTCATGAATACAACACCCTCGTCAAGTCAAGTGGCCTGTGCTGACCTATAACCTCTCGGCCACGTGACTACATTTTAAGGCCCGAGAACACAGTATTTATGGGGGGGGCGGGGTCTATGACGCGGGTATAGAAAGTAGTACAGACAAACTTTTGAATCCTGGCTAGAGCGACTTATGTGAGAGTTAGCCATGTGTAAACTGCGCTGTGTGGTATAGAAAGGTATCGGCTTGTACACCGTATGATTTGGATTGTGAAGATTTCCTTGTTTGTATTCCAGGGTAAGGCGGCTGCAGTTCCGTTGACCTCGATAGAGGGCCAAATCAAAAAATAACCACAAGTGTCACAGTACACTATTCCGTAAAATGGACCATTCCAAACCTCCATATCCGGCTGGCGTTACCCATTTCCGCTGTGCAACATCACTAACACCTCAGTGCCCTCACGACTGAAGAAAGCCTTTAATAATAGGGCTCAGGGTTCGGCCTTAGGCCTCAGGGTATGGCAAGCACTAGACGGGGGGCGTGGCATTCGTTACAAAACTGTGTTGTGTAAATGTTGGTGAATTCTATCATTTATTTTGATGATTGAATGAATTTCTCGGAAAAGAGTGTTGAATCATGGAGCGGCCCTCAGTTGGTGACTTTAACTAGACTATTGGGTCTTTACATGACATGTGTATTTCAGAGTAAGCTTGCATGACAAGATACGTGTCAAGAAACTTAACAAGGGGTAAACATGTCAAAACATGTCAGACAACATCACAACATGCATGGCTAAACACTTTGTGAATATTATCGTTTCAAAAAAACATCAAATGTTGTCGAAAACAACAAATAACATTACTCGTTTAGATGCATCTGGTTAGTTAAATCGACAAGCTATTATGGTGATCTGGCCATAACGTAACGATCCAATGAACAAAAATTGCTAATATAATTACCTTTAATATGTTTCCACGAAGACATTTGCTTATCCAACCGTAACTTTTCTGGCTCGACTTTTCAATGTGATACAGGCCAGACAGTCTACATGTCTGGTTCACGAGACTACGAACAAATATCGTTACAACAGGAAAATTAGTTTTGCACGTGAGTTGTGACGAACTGAACTATCCATAACCTTTAATATAGAATTCCTGATGGAACTTACCCGTGACTAATTCGGCACAGTAAAATTAACGAGCTGTAAGACCATGGCCCCAACGTTTCTTATAAGCTAGACAAAACTTCTCTAGTCAAAGGTTTCTAGGTTGTGCCTGTGTTCGATATTTCACCCCTTGTTGTTCTGAACTTCTGAAACGAAGTTCTGACGGGAATTTATTACATATTTATGCAGACTAAAAGATTGAGACGACACCAGACGTAGCCACGGGCGTTACTGAAAAAATCTGGGACGTGGCGTCCACCCCACCTCGAACCCAAGGTTTCATGCCCCAAGCTTAAGACAACGTTGTTTCACAACTTTAGATATTCCACGCTACCACACGCGGAAGTAAAGAAACAATGTGAAATTCTACTCCAAAGTTTCAACAAATACTCATTCCGTGGAAAAAGACACCTTACGTGATCATGAACTTACGTTTAGGGGGCGGTGGCTCTTCGGGCGGCAACGGCACCGGTCCCGGCGGCACAAGCGGCGGAAAAAACGGCGGCGGTTCCCAAGGTGGTCTCACTATAATCATCGGAAACATTGAGTAGGGCCTGCTGACGCGGCCGGAGCCGAAGCCATAGGGTCTACTCGCCATGGTGCTTCCCGTGTGGAGGTGTGCGGACGACTGAGACGACCCTGTACGTGCAGGGGCTGACTCCTATTGTTCTCAGGCCTTGAGGATAGCTAGTGGGCGACTTGCGAAACTGGTTAGTCTTGAATGTCACCGCAGGTCTGATAAGATAAATGATAAGACAGCTGATGCGCTCTTAAAGGAAAAGAAAGAACGCATTTTATATAGTATGACTTCTGTACCACTATCTAGGTCATGGTTTAGTTGTTTGTTTGTTTGTTTGTTTGTTTGTTTGTTTGTTTGTTTGTTTGGTCGGTCGGTCGGTCGGTCGGTCGGTCGGTCGGTCGGTCGGTTGGTTGGCTGGTTGGTTGGTTCGTTCCTTCGTTGGTTCGTTCCTTCGTTGGTTCGTTGGTCGGTCGGTTGGTAAATGTGTTTGCTGTCTTGGTATGCTGCAGTCGTATATTAATTTCTTGCCCTGGTTTGATTTGATTTGATTTGATTTAATATATTGAAATTGCAAGTGCAATACACGAGGAACAGAGGCAGCTGTTGCTGGTGTTGTGTCCCACACATTAAACCGAATACTGGGCAGGCAATACTCATTTTCAGAGTCTAGTGGGGAAAGCCGTGTAAAGTGCCTTTTCCAAGGGCAAAAGATTGGTGGCATGTCAGGACTCGAACCCAGGACCTCTTTATTCTGAGTTGGTGCCCTGTTGGTGTACTGCAGTTGCAAATTTAATTGGTTTGGTAATTTTTGGTAAGACTATCTATATAAGCCTAAAATATTTCTGTACGACATTTGCTATGTTTAGGAATGGACGAGATTGGGCACACAAAACAGAGTGTGGACATCGTGTAGCGACACCAAATAGCAACAACCTTTAATAAATTGTTGTTAGATCAACATTGTTGAAATTATCGTATAATGTAAGCGTTACTAATAATTGCTGTCCCAGAGATTAGCACATCTGGGTTTTCTAAGTACAGTATTGAGGTAACTGAATCTATTACATATATTATACTGTTGCAAACCATGCCTTATGATAATTAAATATCGCTGCATTTATCATATTACACCATCGATATACCCGACCAGTCATTGTCATATTATAACACACCATTATCTTACCTTATCAGTCCCTACTTTAAAAATACGAAATATGCAAAAACTATGCTAAGCTCCGTTGAAAATTTGTCTGAAAAAATATTGGTGGCTCAGTTTTCACAGAAAAAAGTTGCCGAATGGCCAAACGGCCATTAATGATTTTCACACTTCCCATAATGCCTAGTGTTGGACACGGCGCCATGATAGTTCTCAGTGGGTAAGTCACTTTCGACTAACGCCTAACGCTGAAATTCAACTGGGTATTCATCATTTTGGAGACTGTGAGCTATATAGGCTTGTAAACAACTTGCCTACATATATGACGAAGAGTAATAACTATGCCAAACGAAAGAAGAAGAAGAACTGGATATCTACTGAAATGCCATCATGTCAGTTCTGTTTGTAGTCTATCCGCTTCTTACGTCATATCCGTGACCTGCACTATGCATTATGGGAAGTGTGAAAATCATCATTTCTCTCGGTTGATGCTGAAACATCACTAATGGCCAGGGACAGAGCCACTATCCCTGCTTCACCACTAGGCCTGCTTCACCACGACTTCCTGTTCCCCGGTGACCTGCTGCAGCTTGTCGGACGTGAAGGAGGCCACGATGGTCTTCTTTCCGGCCTTCACGGGCGTCACAGTTTCCACCACAGTCACTGTCTTCCCGGGTCCGATGGCGCTAAGGAGAGGAAAATGGCGTTTATTGCTTTGTTTATTTATTTATTTATATCAACAACAGCATTACTGGCAGCCGTAAAGTACAAAGCTACATTTTGATGCTGTTTATGATAGCATATATTACCGTAACAATTCAAACAAAACAATACATAGTGGTGGTATTTGGCAGTCGATATCTCAAACAATGAGTTGTAGGAGAGACTATGGCGTTCCAAATATGCATATTGTAAACCGTAACCTCGTGGCTTTGATACAAGAAGGCATTTGCCTACAAAGAACATCAATAATGTTTCAGGATCAAGACTTGAGGATTTGTGACCAAAGTCAGAATTTGCGATATCGATTCAACAGAAGGTAAAGCTTATCTGACAATCGGGAGACAAATATTCACACATCGTGCTGTACGAACATTTGTTAAAGCGGCGTCTGTGTGGTAACACACGTGACTCCGTGAGCAGTGGATCATAGGTTGCAGAAAGTCTGTGGCGCCCCCCGTCTCTGTTGAGGGATGGTTGTAAAGCCCTGATGTAGATAGCCTCTTTAATCCCTCGTGCAAAGAAGTCCGGTTCTGAGGCCATCTACATCAGGGCATTACAACCATCCTTCAACAGAGACGGGGGGGGCGCCACAGACTTTCTGCAACCTATGATCCACTGCTCACGGAATCACGTGTGTTATCTGCGGTGGATTGTTCATTCCTTGACAAAGACTGGAGTTGTACAGTCGAAAATTTGGGTGAGTCCATTTTCTTGTGTTGGAAATTACAGTTTAAACTTGCTTCATAATGACTTCTACCAACACAGATGAACTCTTTCAAGATAAGGTGAGTTCCTGCTAAGAAATCTAAGACAATACTGTTAACAAACTTACGGATGGGGAATGGTTTTGGGCCTCTTCAGCCCGGGGCCCTCGATACGGAACACAGCCTCCTTCAGCTTCACGTCGAACGGGTTAGTGAACTCCACTGTCACCCGCTGCGGCTGCCCCACTGTCATCTCCGATGGAGCCTGCACATGCACAGCGCCAACAAGAAGATATTTTTTAAAAAGATGTCATGTCAGTTTCAACCAACGCGTGTGCATGCACATGAGTCGGTTTGCTCATGATATTAGATCGGCATTTCGTATTCAATGGGAAATTGCAAAAGGATAGTTACGACATAAAAAGGATATACGTACACATCACAGCAATTTCCCCATCCTTACACCGTGACTAAAGCAAACCATCGACCCCCCCCCCCCGACATCTACAACACCCTTATCGTGTGTTGAACCATGCACAAGCGTGTTTTTCCGTGAATATCATCAGGTTAGTAAGACACGGAGTGAAGAGACTCTTTTTACACGACCAAGTCTTTTATTCAGCCGACGTTTCGGTGACCGTCTGTCACCTTCCTCAGGGCAATTC
>NW_017803909.1:8821574-8821976 GCF_001625305.1 Branchiostoma belcheri | reverse complement strand
GTAAGACACGGAGTGAAGAGACTCTTTTTACACGACCAAGTCTTTTATTCAGCCGACGTTTCGGTGACCGTCTGTCACCTTCCTCAGGGCAATTCTGACTGGTTCACATTGCATTGCAGCACAGATGTCGCTGCTAACAGATGCATTGTAGATACATTTCCCTGTAATCCAATTACGTATATGTCTAGATATGTAAATATTGTACATTTGGGAATGCATCTGTAGCAGCGACACCTGTGCTGCAATGCAATGTTTACCAGTCAGAATTGCCCCTGAGGAAGGTGACAGACGGTCACAGAAACGTCGTCTGAATAAAAGCTTGATTGTGTAAAAAGAGTCTCTTTACTCATGCAGAAGAGTGTTTCTCGTACCTTGATGCCGAGTTGAGGACTGACGAGGCGG
>NW_017803909.1:8807076-8821479 GCF_001625305.1 Branchiostoma belcheri | reverse complement strand
ATCAGTTGGGAGTTGGGTTTGGCAATTGATTTGGAGTGTACATTTTTAACTTAATAACAATGCGAGAAAAAGGACATCTTACCTCCACCAGGTTCAAGGTCAACCTCCTTCTCCAGCTCTCCTATTTGTGCAGCCGGTACACCGGTGTAGTACGAGGCGTTGGCCGTCAGGCTGACTGTGACGTGACGAGGTTCCGTACTGGTGTTCTTCATGTACAGGGTGATCCCGATGTCTTCTCCCATTTTGATCTATGTATAGAACCAACATCATGTTATAGAAAACGTACTATTGCAGTGTGTTACCATATTTGGGCTCGAGTCATCAGAATGGCATGCAGAGCAAGGAACCAATAGGCATGCAGCTTTCCTCCATTCTTCTTGCTGATTGGCTGTTGGGATTTGATTGGGTTAACTCAATTAACACCTGTACAAAGCCATGCCATATTGACAGTATGAAATGCATTCAAGTGTTATGATAGGTATGTCAAGCTTTCCTGCTCCAGCATTCTTTTTATCTTGAAAATCAACAGTTTGCATTATGCAATTAAAAATCCTAACTAATTATGTAGGGGATAGCTATCCAACTGTTGTTACTTCATACTATACTTATATCAATGTAAATTGTTTTCCCTTGTGTTCTCCTGCTTTCCCTTGCCAAGTCGTAAAATGTGGTGAAGCCACCCGCTACATTTGCTCCAAAGCAAATGTCGGCCTTTCTAGTTATTCATTGAATGTTCGCCTTGACCCACAACTTTCAGTAACGCGCTTACCTCTGCTAAGGTGTTGACCCAAAACTCCACGTCGGCCTTCTTGACGACGTCCTCATAGACACCCGGATTGGAGCCGTACCGCGCGGCCTCGCGGACTGCCACCCGCTCCTGGTCCGAACCTGCGGGACAGATATTATATCGCCGCGTCAATTACCTCCATGAAAAAAGGAGGTAATCATTTGGCTTGTCTGTGTGTGTGTGTGCCTGTGTGTGTGTCTGTCTGTCTGTCTGTGTGTGTGTGTGTGTGTGTGTGTGTGTGTGTGTGTGTGTGTTTCCGCAACTTTGTGGTCATCATAGCTTCAGAACGCCTTTATGGATTGTGATGATATTTGGTATGTTGGTAAATCTTTGGAAGACAAAGGTCAAGGTAAAGTATGGATCTCCTGGTGGATGACCTTGGTACTGCAGCAGAACTTCCGGTTTTTGTATCTTTTGTCCTGAACATGCTATGGTCTTGACTTTTTGGTGACATATAGCTTTTTTTGTCAGGAATAAGTGGTGTAAGTTCGTTCCCCCTAGCGGCTTGTTCTGGAACTGCAGGGGGCTTTCTGGCAATATCTTTTAAAGCCGATAAGCCGACTTTTTTGGGCCATTTGGTTATAACTTGACATTGTAGAAGACACGATCTCTTGGAGAGAAAGAGTGGACATAGAGTCAATGATGCTGTCGGTGATGATAATGATGATGATGACGACAACGACGACTGATGATGATTATGACGACGTATATATAATTTTCATATATTTGTATAATAGATTTCTTTGATAAACGAATAAATAAAAAATAAATAAAATAATAGATTTCGACAATGATCCATCAGATGAGACTCTGCAACAGTACTAGTACACTAGCACTCAATGTACGTGACAGTAGGAGATGAGTATAGTGACCGACCTTCTGGATGCTTGTAGTTCTCGGTGATGTCTTCCCTCTCGTTAGAGCCCACTTTCTTGGTGCTGATGTTGTTGCCGACAGCGCTCTTATCCACATGACGCTTTATAATGATCGGCATGTATTCCGGATCATCATAAACCTAATAGGACAAAGTAAGAAATGGATTTACTTTGAGACACGTAGAGACAATAAGCCAGTACTTTGCTCATTCTAGAGGGCTTGGGCGTGAATTTAGGCCACAGCAAGTCGTTTTTATGGATGACCAGAGAGATCAAATTTACAGAAAGATTAAATTTTCAACGACCACTGTCGCCTTCATCAGAATAATGAATGACCAATCACTTCAAAACGTAATCTCGCGAGAGGTACGGTTCCAAACACGTGACCTTATTCACACGAGACTTTACGGATACGGATTGATCAAGGTAGCAGGACACATTTTCCGGCCTATGGGGATACCTCGACGCGGTAAAAAAATATAATAGGGTGCAAAAGTTAGGTACAGAACTTGGATATGTTTGCGTTAAAGGTATAATGTATAAAATATGTGAAAATCGGCTAAAGTTTGTCGGCTAGTTCACTCGTGACGCAATCTTTTAAAAGCGCTATGCGGAAGGTCATGGAACTGCAGCAAGCGCACAGCACTAGGCTGTGACAGTAACAAGGCGCAAATCTACGCTAACCGAACAAAGGTCAAATTTCAACTTTTACAGTCTCCAAACTGACGTATTCCTCTAACATTTACCACAGGTTCCATCTCGATGCCATGCACAGAACAATCTCTGCACCTTTCTCTAGTATTGTGCAGCACTACTTTCTGCCCGGACTACTTACGGGGTTCGCCCATAAATACTGTGTTGTGCGGCCTTACCTGGAAGACCATCCTGTCAGCGTTCACAGCGGCGAACACGAACCTGGTGTCGAATGGCAGGTAGACTTGTCCGTTCTTTATTGCAGCCACGGGACACGGGCCGCACTGCATCACTCCTGCAGGCAGTAGTTTCAAGATATTGAACATTGTAGAACAAGAGGCATTTCAAAACCTACCAGAAAACTTTGCAGTTAAATTTCTTTATCTATGTTTGTATAACGTCTGTATTTGTGGGTCATCTACGACCGGTTTCGACTGCCTTGATTACCCATGTTCTGATGTGATGTCAGTCCCCAATAAAGAAAAGTAAAAATAAAGTAAAGAATGGTTTGAATATATAGCCTCACCGTTGCTGGCTTGTTGCGGCGTGGAGTCCACCGCCTGCCAGCCTCCGTACCCCACGGGTAGGTCAGGCCGGGCCATCCACGCCTCGTTCCACAAGTGGAACATCCTAGCAAGACAGAAAAAAACATTCAAAACTAGAGAAGTAACATTTACCTTCGGACATGGTCTGCTCTGTTAATTCTTACTCAAACACATTCACATACATGTACTACTAGTATATGGTGACAGGAGCATTATGTAACCCAACACCAGTCACCATGGTGACAGACGTCAACAAATCATGTCATTGGTCAGGTCATACATGTAGGTCGCGACATAGTACAAGAAGAGGAAGAAACTGAGTAAAAACAAGATTTTCCTTCGGTCAACATAACTAACCAATTGGCAATTGATACATGATACTATAGACAAAGTTTTTTATCTATCTCTTTTGGAAGAACGCTTATTTTTCCTTGAACGGCACGATTTTGATTCCGTGGGATTTTCCAGCAGGCTGTGACAGAACCAACTGCCAACACCACAACAGGCCCTATCCTGCTTTAAGCCGGATCGAGCCGGATCAAACCGAATCGGCTCGATCCGTACAATGGGGCCTAAGCTGTCTTGGTACCGAAAAAGTTGTGACAATATTTTCGGTACCAAGACAGCTGAATCTTGTACATGTACGACACCTGCACGGCTAACCCAAGAATGCTCTCCTTTGGGATTATACGACAATCGTGCGTGACAGGGCCCTTACCAAATACTGTCGCCCGACTGCAGAGGCCTGCCCTGGTCATCCACGTACACGTCCAGAGTGAGGGACGCGTCCCTGTCTACTGCCGAGTCGAAGTTGGTGATGCTTCTGGCCGGGATGCCCAAACAACGGAGCACTGGAGCCAAAACAACAAGGTAAGATAAGTAAAGGAGTGAAGAAGGGGTTGTACATTCTGGCCAACCGCCCAACACTGAACAGAGACGGGGGGCGACACAGGTTATCTGACACGTACGACCCTCGGCTAAAAGCACGTGTTTCCGACGTCACGTCCCGGAAGCTGCAGTAGAAGGGTAAGGGTAAGTCCCAATTTACTCACTAGTGTTGGTCTGAAAGTTTAGCCCTTTCTGTCATGATGAAGTATACCGACACAGATGAACTTTCATTCTTAAGTAAGATAGGAAACCTCAGCCAAGGGGGGGGGGTGTCCAAATAGATCCTACGGTGGCAAGACACTATCTATTGACCTATGGATACTGTCTTGCCACCGTATGATCTGCTTGGAGATTAGATATATAGGATAGTGTTAGTTCGCTTTAAATCACACAATTCAGCCGGCTTAATGGCTGCAAAGTGGTGTCGTTGTGTACTGTGTTATAGTGCTGTAGTATATAGTATTGTGTTTGTAATAAACCAATGATATTAGTCAGAGACACCTCCGTAAGCATGTTTACTTCAAACATCGAAAAACCCTAATAAGAAGCCCCAGTCCCTTACCTGTGGTCAGAACACCAGAGAGGCTCAGGCACTCCCCGTACTTGACCGGCTGGCGCTCTCTGTACCACTGCAGCAGGATCTCCACACTGCCGTTCCAGCTAGTGGGAGGTGTCCCATCCAAGTACGGTCCAAACGGCTTTCCTACCAGAACTCCGCCGTCGTCGTCAGCGTTGACCTGCATCAATCGGACAATCAAGCCTATTTCTTTACTCATTCGTAACAACCCACCAACCTACAATCTACAGGCTTTCAAATCAAACGTTCACCGTCATCTCTTGACATAGCCACGTTTCTCTCATATTTCTAGCTCAATGCCGTGAAGTGGTCGTATAGGCCTTGCATTGGACCAATCCGTTAAAAAAACGTTTGGCTGCATGTATGCCCGAAAAAAATCATCTGAAAGTAGTATCCTCTTTGCGGCAAAATTACCGACAATGCTACAAAAATTCGGTAATTTCAGAATATGCTACTTTTACTCTAAAACTGTCACCGAACATACAAACATGGCGACGGGGTTGTGTAGATAGAAAAATCCAACAGAATTGTTCATGTTCTTCAGTCTTCAAGGGTTAACCGATATTAAGATCCTTAAACCGACCGGCCGTGGTTTAAGAGTGAAGGGAAGCTAAGTACACCCAGAAACCAGGATTGCCAGCAAAATACACCCTCCAAGAGCCGTCAAGGATAGACTTAGTTTGTAAAAAAAACTAAACACCAAGGATTGAGGTGTTCAAGAATGCATTATTTCCTAGAAGTATCGCAGAGTGGAACTCACTGTTACCAAGTACAGTAGGGGCATTGTCATAAGATAGCTTCAAACAATGTCTAGAGTTAGATGTCCATGGGCTAGGTGTAATGTAGCCAGCTGCCGCCGCGCCGCGTGCCTACGAAGCTGGTGTGTTACGCCGCGCCGAATGGCAGTTATACCGGCTATGCAGATACAGATAAAGAACGTGGCTACTCACCATTTTGGACATGGCCCTGCTGACCCACACGGCTGTCCGTTTGGAGTTATCCGTGAGTCCGGACATCTCCAGCAGCATGAGACACACGTCCAGGATGCCCGGCTCAAACTGTTTGGGACGGGAACGATTGTGGAAAAGGTAAGCCACCGATGAAAAACAACTGATTTTACAAATGATTATTAACCAATTAATTGGTCGTTTTGATCAGTGAAAGATCATGGACAGGTCAGTGAAGATAAACTTCTTCAAAGATTATTTTCAGATCATTGACAGATCATTGTGAGATATCGATATTGGATGACCGTTGTGACGAGATTATTGTACCCTCACTGAAAACTGCACAAGTTGGATGTGACTTGTTTTTCAATCTTCAATCTTTCGGTTACTTTTCTCGTCTCTGCGGAATTCCCACTTACAATAGTCGTTATGAATACGTATTTTACTATCATGAAAGTTCATCTGTGTTGGTATACGTATAGTTACATGTTTAAAGTTAAAACTTTTGGTCCAACACATTATCTCACCTAGAGATTCCGACCAGTCACTCTGGTTCAGACGTCACACTTCAAAGAAGCAACGTGACAAGCCTCACTGGGTCAGTCGACTGAAGAAGCCCAGAGTGACTGGTCGAAAGCTCTAGGTGACGGAATATTTGTGTTGGACTTAAAGTTGTAACTTTAAACAATACGTATTTTATTTTCCTTGAGATGATCATGTAGAGATGGTCTCAACAATGCCGCTGTTGTAATGTAGAATGAATTCGGACGATTTGGGGAAATATGGTCTTACAAAAGCTGTGACAAGGATCTATAGTATGACATTACCTGTCCGAAGATCCAGGGCCGCTGGCTGATGTTGTTCTTGTTCCCAAAGTACTGGTACCCTTGCTCGTTCAGCACGTACTCCTCTAGTTTGGCGTCATCATCCAGGTACGTCTGATCGTCTGAAATGGATTTTTTTAATCCATTATTTCTTGAGTAGACATGGTACGGCACAATATCAAGTTATATCAACTTATTTTCATGCCACCGCCATCGCAGATCGAGGACAAATACACGACAGGACAATACTCATTTTCCCTGGAGTTAAGTGAGGAACCCCGTGTAAAGTATGAATTTTCGATCGTTTCCAAAAAATGTTTTCGACCATACTGTAAATCGTACAACAGTTGAAAAAGGAGAAACCGTAAGTTGAAAAAAATATTTGAAAACGATACCAATGTCGTAGAATACCAAAATCAGACGAAAAAGACGAAGATGTAAAGAAATGAATTTGAAGAGTAGATTATTCGCCATACCATACTGTGTCGTTTGTTCAACCTTCATGACCATGAACATTTCATAATGAAAGCAACGTT
Source organism: Branchiostoma belcheri (assembly GCF_001625305.1). Taxonomy (NCBI): domain Eukaryota; kingdom Metazoa; phylum Chordata; class Leptocardii; order Amphioxiformes; family Branchiostomatidae; genus Branchiostoma; species Branchiostoma belcheri. Next base: position 8,814,807 of record NW_017803909.1, on the reverse strand, counting down.
TTTTTGCAAAACGTTTTTATTCGCACGCTCGCATCAGTTTTGGTGTTCCCAGTGGATGTCACCCATATAATCAAATCAACTTGGCCTAAGCCTTAAGTTTCAAATATTTAGCTTTAGGCACTGTGTTAGCGAAAACAAGCTTGCCTTTGCACCACGGGTTGAAGAGGACGACCATGGAGCTCTTGATGACATGTCCGCTGCGGAACCTCTTGCCGCCCGACGTCGTCTCGGCGATCATGGCATACCTGCCGACGATGGCGTCAGCAGGTGACGTGATTTGCACCTGTAACAACAAGACACCAAAGGTTTGTGGCGAAACATCTATCATGGCCATCTACGTGGCGTCGGGTGGTGTAGTGGTTAGAGCAATCGACTATGAACCGGGGAGACCCGGGTCGTACCCGGTACATGTCTGAACATGCGCCCCGACGTTGTGTCCTTGGGAAAGGCACTTAACACGACTTTCCTCACTCCACCCAGGTGTGAATGGGTACCTAACTTCGGTTGGGGAAAGCCGTATTGAGGTCACCTTGTGGCGCCGAATGGCAGCCGCTCAGACCCTTGCGACAGTTCCACAAAAAATAATTGTGGAACAAATATGTGTATCATTTGATTGTTGTAATTGTTGTGATTTGTATTTATTATGTGTGATACCCTGCATCAATTCAGCCGTATAAATGCTGCGACTGCACGGGTACTGTTTGGACAATAAAAAAAAAACATTTATTATGGCACCTAGAGCCCAACTGGGCCTCCACCGCGTTCAGATTCAGATTGTTACCAATCCTATCGGCAATTACCTGTCAGCATCGTCAACATTTACCATGCATTCTTTGCGATCGTTCTTAGCGACAACGTCCTGTCCTGGCAAATTCAAGGCACAGTAGTACACGTTTGTAACTTCTACCCCTTCACACTAGAGGTGGAATACCGTCTGAATGAAATTTTTTCGATATAGCCTTGATGTTTGAAGTGCATTCTAGAAGTCCTGCATTGCATTCCAGATATTCGTTAAGCCACGGTCACAACCCGCCGTACGTGCTTCTGCGTGCTGTCTACGTGCAAAAGCGTGGGCAAACGTAGGACATCCGTGCGTGGTGAGTACCACCTCCGTATGGAATACTACGGATTTGGGAGCACGCAGAAACGCCGTAGAAGTGCATGTAAAACTTTTTCTACGTGCGGTCTGCGGATTCACCACCCGTGCGTGCGAGTACGAGAGACGCGAGTGCCCCGTACGTGCCGTGCGGAAGAAGCACGTGTGAGTACGGCCTCCTTACGGTAAAGTGGCAATCGCACAGAGATCGTACGTTGTAAGCACGTACAACTCACTTACCACTTGCGCAACGTACGATACACGCAACCGCTCACGGCCAGACTTGGCGTGCAGGCCACACTCTTACACTTTGTGCAACCGTGTGAGTGACGTGCGAGTGACGTGCGTAGACGCCACTCCTTCCCCACGTTTTCAGAAAAAACGTAGCAGACGTAGCCTCCCAAAAAACGTACGGACAAAAAGCACGCACGGCGGGTTGTGACCGTCGCTTTACTATTCTTGTAGACGGCCTGAATGTTTTTCTCCAAAAAAAATGGAGGTGGCGAAATATCGGTCTATTCTAACTGCAGTATTAATGAATTCTAAGCATGAATTCATACAGTATTCTAACAGCACGAAACATTGTGGTCAAAGTCTAGTATATATTCCCGTGACGCCGCCAGTAAAAATGCTGTGAATCTTCACCTTAACGTTCCGGCCTTCTGCCTTCTCCACCGCAGCGCTCCACTCGCCTTCCTTCAGGGCGTCTTCCACAGGCAGCCTTAACAGGGTGCCTTTGTTCGGCAGGGGGTTGTTGCCTGTTGTTGCACATGGAATTGTAATTGTTTCAGTCGAGATGACAACAGAATGCAAACACAGTCAAACCTGTACCAGTGACGCCCATGTGAAACCTTCTACATTGCTTTTGTAAATCGCTAGGTGGTGCTAATGTATGGTCCACTCCGATCCGTTACCGTTTGCATCAAATCTTTTGAGGTGGCCACTGTTAGGCACCACTGCAACAACCTGTGTATATTGATTCATCGCTACCACGAGCAAGTAGGGTATCTAACGGCTGGGCCTTTTTACTGACAGATTATTTCTCCTACCTCTCTCTTTCTCCCCCCCCCCTCTCTCTCTCTTTCCTCCCTCTCACTCTCTCCTTCCCCTCTCTCTAGCCCCCCTCTCGCTCTCCCTCTCTCTCACTCACCTCAATCCCTCTCTCGCTCTCTCTCTCTCCCTCTCTCGCTCTCTCTCGATCTCTCCCTCTTTCCCTGTCTCTCCTTACCCCCCTCTCTCTCTCTTTCCCTCCCTCTCTCTCCTCTCCCTCTCTCTCGCCCCCCCTCTCGCTCTCCCTCTCTCTCACTCTACCTCCCCCCTCTCCCTACTTCTCTGTCTATCCCGATTTATGATACAGATAAAGATGTTCTAAACTTTAAAACATGTATGAAGTTTGACATATAACGTTAACTTACCAAACTGTAGCTCGATGACCAGCTTGTCGTTCTCCTGGTTGAAGTCCTTGTGGAACAGCAGCCCGACGGAGAACGGCTGACCGCGCCTGACCACGAAGTTCTCCTCAAACTCGTCCGTGTGGTGCGCGGGCCCGTTCTCGTCCTTCTGAAAGCTGATCCCCATCACACGGAGTGCGCCATTGGCGCTGGCAGCTAGGTAGGAATCAAGGGAATTGTGATCGACTTTATCAGCTTTGCCAAGACTATATTACTGCTAAAGTCTCCCAACCCATTTATTTTTCAAAGCTAGAGTCGGACAATTCATCTCCCACTGCCTCCTGAGCAGAAGTCAAACCCCCTAATAGCATGGCAAGAATAGTACAATAGAATAGAATATAATAGCAGTTATCCACTGTTTATCCTGTATACCAACGTTGTTAGATTTAAGTAGAGATGGTAGGTTAAATAAGTAGATCGTATACGCAGAACTTCATGTTAGCATATAGTTTCATATCACTACATTCTGTACTCATTGCTCTTGCCAACGTCTGTTTACAATTAGCCCTCGCTCGGGCATGAACTTGTAATAAAGAACTCGTATGTTTTGACGTTTGACGCGATGCTTGTTCGTGGATTAGTGCATAATGTCGATACTATTAGCTGTATACTTTTTTTTACTTGATTGAAGTGTCAAAAACTTTTCTTTCTATCTTTACCGACAACTGGAAGGACTTTAGCCTCGACCAGGCCTATCAACGTGAGTTCCATCCGAAAACGTAGAATTCGGCAAAAAAAGGGGGAAAACTGTCAAGGAGAGTCGCTCGAAATGCGCGAAGGACTTCTTAAACGGTTTTGTTTGTCTCTAAGTAATCTCCTGTATTTATTACCTTCGCCAAGAAGGTTATGTTTTCAGTAGCGTTTGTCTGTCTGTTTGTCTGTGAACAGCATAACTCAAGAAGCTTAGTATGCATTGTCATGAAACTTGGTAGGTGGGTAGGTCTTGATGAGACCTAGAAATGATTAGATTTTGGGCCCCCTGGCGGATTTTGTTGGTACTGCAGCAGAACTTCCGGTTTTGATATCTCGCGATCTGGACATGCTAGGGTCACGAATTTTGGTTAGTAGATAGCTTTTGAGATAGGGAAGAAGTGACATGAGTTTGGGCCACCTAGCGGCTTGTTCTGGAACTGCAGGAGCATTTGTTGAAAAATTTTCGATGGATGATAACTCAAGAACCGGTTGACGTATTGTCGTGATTTTTGGTATGTAGGTAGCTGAAGGGATGATTAACATAATCAAATGACAATTATGCAAATCAGAAGCTAATTTGCATAATTAATGAGGAAATTCTATAAATCTGCTTTGTTCGATAATAGGACTATGAAACACTTGTGACATGTAATTGAGAATGAAAAAAACATCTGAGGATATAGATTATGTATATGAAGACCTAATTTGCATAATTAATGGAAAATTTTTATAATTTCATAGTTGTAACTGCTGGGAATTTCATACTTGCCACATTTATAAGTTAAGTGAAGGCGAACACCAATAAACATAATTTATTCAAATCATGACCTCATTTGCATAATTTATGAGGAAGTGCTATAACAGCCTTTTTGATAAGACTGTCATTGGGTGGAGAATATGATCAACTGATATAACCCATGCAAATGAGGATCTTATTTGCAAAATCAATTATCATAATTGTATAATTCTTCAACCGCAAGGGTTAACATAATTTGGCGAAGGTATGAGGTCGTGGAACTCTTGTTTTGTATAATTTGGTTACCTGCGTTATTTATGTTTTACATACAATTCTCTGTTACTTCTGTTTAAGTATTAACTTATGTTTTATCATTTCTGTAAACTGGGCCCCACTGAAAATCAACTTGTCAAAGCTGAGTTGGGCTACCCAGGTGTGTGAAAATGAAATAAATAAAAAAAATTAATAAACCATTAGGCCACACCAAGTAAATTTTATGGATGACGTCCTTTGGAGACACTTAAATCTAATGCGAGAGGGCGAAAAAAAAACAAGAAGGGCCCTAAAAAACAAGATGCCTAGATAAGAAATATACTAAGAGACGACAAATGTTAGGACACAAATTGAATGAGGTGACACAGTGTAACAAGCAAGAAGTCTTTTATTAATCATAAAAACAGCAATAAATCAGGTGGAACAGTGGACAGTGAAAAATGTCTGTTATTGACAGGTTGGTCCTGTCAATGGTGCAAATTTTCTGTTATTGACAGGACGGCCCTGTCAATAGACACTTTCTTCGCGTTACGGGTTTCACGTCAATCTGACGATTTGCGGCACTGTCGTGACTCTTTGATCATAGTTACAGGAAGCGGAATTTCTTGTGTTTTTTTTTTCTAGGAAGAGGCCAAAATCAATGCGCGCGCGGACGTCATCTATAAAATTTACTTTGTGTGGCCTTAACGTTACGTACATACGCTACATGTAGATTGGGACTCAAAGATGACCTCTGTCCTATTTAAACTGATCAATGGTGCGTGCATACAAAAACTGGTTGGGCACCTTTATTCTCCGTCTTATAAATGCAAAATGCCTGCGTAATTACAAAAGAATTTCCATACGTTTTAAATGGTTTAAAGAGGGCGTCAGGCGTAGGTAAATAGGTCGTCAGACAAGTGGGCGATATCTAAAGCGCACAGTTTTCGGCAGTAATACGGTGGGTGTGTCTCAATCACTGCGCATATTTTAGGGTCTCAAGAGTCACTGAGACCCGTCCAAATGTGACAGAGTAGATTTTCAGGCAAAATACTAGTACGTCGAATCTATGACAATTTATTAATATTATGGCAATCCGCAAATTCGACCGAAGGTACTTTCCAGAGTTTTGAGTCCTCGGAATTTCTTTGCAGTCGAAGGAACAGGATATACAAGGGTTTGCTTCATGTAGCGTCTTGCTCTAGTTTCCGACTTTATCCCGCAAGAATGTCTTACAAGAACCGATTCCAAGTGTTAGATTTCCAACACACTTTGTTAGAAGTAGATTATGGCCATCTACAGCCGTTAAAATGTGTTTCTTCAATCTGTTCTACTTCGTCTTGAAATTGAACATACATATATCTAGATGTGCGGTGACGTGGAATAGCTAGCGGCTAGGCCACCAGGACACGAGGTTGAGAGGTTGCTTTACTCGTACATGTGGTTTCCGCCGAAGCCGGTTTCAAGTGGCCCCATCTGAACGCTCCAAATCACATTGAAAGCGCCTCGATCCCAAACCACTTCGGGAGGTGGTTTCGAACCGGTTTTCCCTCTTATATATACAAAATGCCTGCGTAATTACAAAGAATTTCCAAAAGATAGATTTTAATTAAGGGGCCAAGCGTTTAAATGGGCGCTGTTAAATAGGTCGTCAGACAAGTCGGTGATATCCGAAGCGCACGTCTTCGGCAGTAATGCGGTGGGTGTGTCTCAATCACTGCGCATATGTTAGGGTCTCAAGAGTCACTGAGACCCGTCCAAATGTGACAGAGTAGATTTTCAGGCAAAATACTAGTACGTCGAATCTATGACAATTTATAAATCTTCTGGCGATCCACAAATTCGACCAAAGGTTGTTTTGAGTTTTGAGTCCTCGGAATTTCTTTACAGTCGAATGAGCAGGATATACAAGGGCTTGCTTCATGTAGCGTCTTGCTCTAGTTTCCGACTGTATCCCACAAGAATTTCTTACCAGAAACGATTCCAAGTGTTAGATTTCCAACACTTTGTTAGAAGTAGATTATGGCCATCTACAGCCGTTAAAATGTGTTTCTTCAATCTGTTCTACTTCGTCTTGCAATGGTACATACAGCACAATATGTGAGGTGGCGAAGAATGGCTAGCGGCTAGGCCACAAGGACACACGAGGTTGAGAGGTTGCGGGTTAACATTCGGGCTAAACGTCGTGCCTTGGGAAAGGCACTTAAAACGGATATAAAATGAATACCTGACCTCCGTTGGGGACGTATAAGGCGGTGGAAGGAGAGGGTTGGGCTCCGCCTTCCAACCCAACCCCGTGCCCTGGACACTAGTCTCTACCAGACTAACTACACTGGCTATATATAGGAGAATATTTGCCAGGGGAGTTTGGCCGCCTTGTAGGTTTGACTGGCCGCGCAGTTAGTCTCGAGAAAGAAAGAAGCTACCTCCCCGCGACAGGACTCCCTTGGCCAATTTTACTCTCTTTTTTGCCGAATTCTACGATCCGTATTCCCGTAGAAATGCCTGGTGGAGGCTACCTAGACACAGCGATCAGCAACCCACCGCGTATACGGCAGAAAAACAGCTACGGAACTAACTACGAGTACTAGTACCTTTATACATTCTATGCAAAAAAAAAAACAAGCGTAAAAGCTTACGATCTTCAGGCTGAGGTTTCTCTACCATCAGGCGCTGCAGCTGTGACGGGCCCTGCTGTCCACGAGGCATGGTGAGCTTCTTCTTCTTCTTCTTCTTCTGGAGTCGCGCAGAAAAAAAAATGAGTCGATTCCCTACACACCAGCCTATATATACGAGTATAGGGGCTATTATCTCCCATGGATCCTTTGGGGCTTGTCAGTAGCAAAAGACACGCCCACAAATTTGTATATCTGGTTCGCACGTCCTGCCTGATTCTTCTTTAATTTCAACTCACAAATGCACTGAAATACAACTTTCTTCCAGAAATGAAAAAAAAACTACATGATGCGTTGATTTTAGATACTCAAACTGAAGAATCTACAACTCAGCCTCAAGCACGCCATGACTTTTAATCATGTATGTCATGCGTTTAAAAAAAACAGTCTAATACTACAAATACACGTATGTGTTTTGCGCTTTTTATTTCATTTGTGTAAATTTGTACTTCACGTGGCTTCTAAGCATCGCAGTTTACCATCATTATGGTCAGTTGGTGGTGCAGCAACATAAAAAGTTACGCTTATAAAGCTGCTCTGAGTTGAGTTCTTCGTGATACACATACACTTGCTTCAGACAGACAAACGACCTCAGTTTCAGTGACCTCTGGCCTACTTACGTGCATACAAAAGCCAAAAGCTGGTTGGACAACAGTCTCTAGATAGCTTTACCCCCCCCCCCCAACGTTTCAATGCCAGCCTTATGGGAAAACCACTTCACTTTATAGCAAAACTTTATGTTTGTCTGTCACTATATTGACACTTTTGAAACCAGGAGGAGGAGAATTTGTTATTCTTTTCTAAAAAGGTTATTTTCCTCCAACAACG